>NC_091983.1:2157524-2435534 GCF_044704955.1 Pristiophorus japonicus | reverse complement strand
GACTATAGGTCGGTTTGGAAACAAGGACCATGATTCTGACTTCAGTGCATTGGGGAGGAACAGAGAGCCAATGTAGGCCATTGAGAGGACTGGTGATAGGCGAGCTGAACTTGGTGCAGGATGGGATGTAGGGAGCAGAGTATTGAAAACATTTGGAGAGTGTGTCGTGTGCCGCGTGGAGCCCGGGGGGGGGGGGGGGGGGGAGGGGGCCGCGTGGAGCCCGGGGGGGGGGGGGGAGGGGGGCCGCGTGGAGCCCGGGGGGGGAGGGGGGGGCCGCGTGGAGCCCGGGGGGGAGGGGGGCCGCGTGGAGCCCGGGGGGGAGGGGGGGCCGCGTGGAGCCCGGGGGCGGAGGGGGGGGGCCGCGTGGAGCCCGGGGGGAGGGGGGCCGCGTGGAGCCCGGGGGGAGGGGCCGCGTGGAGCCCGGGGAGGGGGGGGCCGCGTGGAGCCCGGGGGGGAGGGGGGGCCGCGTGGAGCCCGGGGGGGAGGGGGGGCCGCGTGGAGCCCGGGGGCGGAGGGGGGGGGCCGCGTGGAGCCCGGGGGGGGAGGGGGGGGGCCGCGTGGAGCCCGGGGGGAGGGGGGGGGCCGCGTGGAGCCCGGGGGGGTGGGGGCCGCGTGGAGCCTGGGGGGGGGCCGCGTGGAGCCGGGGGGGGGGGGGCGCGTGGAGCCTGGGGGGGGGCCGCGTGGAGCCCGGGGGGGCCGCGTGGAGCCTGGGGGGGGGGGGGGGGCCGCGTGGAGCCCGGGGGGGGGGGGGGGGCCGCGTGGAGCCTGGGGGGGGCCGCGTGGAGCCGGGGGGGGGGGCGCGTGGAGCCTGGGGGGGGGCCGCGTGGAGCCCGGGGGGGGGGGGGGGGCCGCGTGGAGCCTGGGGGGGGGGGCCGCGTGGAGCCCGGGGGGGGGGGGGGGGGCCGCGTGGAGCCTGGGGGGGGCCGCGTGGAGCCCGGGGGGGGGGGGGGCCGCGTGGAGCCCGGGGGGGGGGGGGGGGGGCCGCGTGGAGCCCGGGGGGGAGGGGGGGGGCCGCGTGGAGCCCGGGGGGGGGGGGCCGCGTGGAGCCCGGGGGGGGGGGGGGGGGGGCCGCGTGGAGCCCGGGGGGGGGGGGGCACGGCATAGAGCTCATCAGGGGGAGGGCCTGCCGCGGAGAGGCACCCGGGAAGATGACCGGGGAGAGTGTTGGAGAAGTTAAGCACTAGAATACAGATGTACCTTGTGGCTAGATTTTCCAGAGATTTTTTTGAACTGACCGCTCCCAATTCTCAAATAGAGACGGCAGGAAATTTCCAAAATCTCATCAATTTTGTGTAACTTTTTTTTTTTATGAAGAGAATTCAGTTATTTTTGTTTAGACTTGAGTTGCTGAATGTGTGATTGAAGGTAAGTTGTTAGTTTGCTAGTTTAGGTCCATCAGCCTCCAGGTATAATTAACTGTTATTCAGGGCTTCGTATTACCAAGCCTTTAAGCCCTTCATTGGGGAAACTGTGTGGTACTTTGACTACATACACAGGAATGCCGCTTGGAATGTTACCGGGAGCCTGTGGATACCATGGGAAAGGCTAAAGGGCCCTTTTAATTTCAGGCTCGGACTGTCGGATCTTGGCTCTGTTCCCTGTCACACATGTCACCGAGGTTACTGTTGTGGTTTTGCAGTTCGTGATGTGAATGCGGTGCCTGTTGTGTGCCCCTCACCATGTTTGCATGATGTGGTTCAATGAAATAAAAGGGCAGTCGAGTGTAAAATGTCTGGTTTTTGGAGGCTTGGGTAAGAACATCCCACTGTTCCAATTAGAAACCGCTAATCAGGATGCATTTATCGGTTATCTTTGATGTGTGTAGACATGTGAACTTGGGGCTAGCCTCTAGATGTAACTGTCAAAAAGCAAGTGAGCTTTTGAGGCTTTTGATGTCTCCTGCTTTCACTTGTAGCAGTGATGCAAAAAACATTCAATCCTGGGAGTGATTTGAATTGAATACTTTGTGAATGTCACTAACCTGCCTTTGGCATTAACCGAATGAGGGGAGGAAATGCTGAATGTGAGGTGCCTGCACGGTTTCCTGCCGAGCCTGACTCAGCTGCCCTAGCACCTCAGCCTTTTGTTTCTCTGAGCGTGTCGCTGTGCGCTATGCTGTAACCGTCTGCATTTCTGCACCTACAGATCAAAGGGTGGCGTCCTTCTGCACACTGAATGACATGCAGTCAGCGCAGAGCATGGAGGGTGAGGATTTATCTCTGCACATTGCCCAAGCAGACAGGAAGGATCACTCTGACGATACAGGGTAGGTATAACTCAAGGTTATCCTTTGAGACTGCCGCAGTGACCTTGACGTATACGTGCACACATAGCTCAGGATGGTCCAAGTGCAGTCACCAAGTGTGCAGAGTCATGGAGTACAGAAATGGTTAAAAGAGTTCATGAAGTGTAAACTGGTAAGTCTAAAGGGTAAGGAGTATCAGCCATTTAACCTTTGCTCACAATTTATTTGCCTGGAATGTTTCTCTTTGAATTGAGTGTTCACATTAACCTTACTCTGTATCCTGATTTGTTTTTTTATATATAATACTCTCCACTTTTCCATCTTTACTTGGGCTCCCCATCCCCCAGCACCATTATCTCCAGCCATTATAATTCCTTCCTTCAGTTACAAGAGCAGTTGAGTCAGTGCGGCGATGTGACGGTGACCATCGGTGTTGCTCTCTGACACAGCACTGGCTCAGCTTTCAATGCCTCAAGCTGTATTGAGTTAAGCCACAGTTCTGCAGCCCTTTCCTCCCCTGACTTCATTGCACTGATTTACATAAACTGGTGAGCATGTATATCTTCGGATTAGCAATGAAAGGAAGTTCAACAATGATTTGTCAACACCTGCTCTTTACACCTCAGTAATTTGTGTATTAACACACAACCTGATAAATAAATCATCATAGGCAATCCCTCGGAATCGAGGAAAACTTGCTTCCACTCAGTGAGTTCTCAGGTGACTGTACAGTCCAATACGGGAATTACAGTCTCTGTCACAGGTGGGGCAGATAGTGGTTGAAGGAAAGGGTGGGTGGGGTGTCTGGTTTGCCGCACGCTCCTTCCGTTGCCTGCGCTTGGTTTCTGCATGCTCTCGGCGATGAGACTCGGTGCTCAGCGCCCTCCCAGATACTCTTCCTCCACTTAGGGTGATCTTGGGCCAGGGACTCCCAGGTGCCGGTGGGGATGTTGCACTTTATCAGGGAGGCTTTGAGGGTGACATTGAAACGTTTCCTCTGCTCACCTGGGGCTCGCTTGCCATGTACGAGTTCCGAATAGAGCACTTGCTTTGGGAGTCTCGTGTCAGGCATGCGGACAATGTGGCCCGCCCAACGGAACTGGTCGAGTGTGGTCAGTGCTCTGATGCTGGGGATGTTGGCCTGATCGAGAACACTGATGTTGGTGTGTCTGTCCTCCCAGTGGATTTGCAGGACCTGGCGGAGGCAGCGTTGGTGGTATTTCTCCAGCAATTTGAGGTGTCTCCTGTATATGGTCCACGTCTCTGAGCCATACAGGAGGACGGGTATTACTACTGCCCTGTAGACCATGAGCTTGGTGCCAGATTTGAGGTCCTGGTCTTCGAACACTCTCTTCCTCAGGCGACTGAAGGCTGCACTGGCACACTGGAGGCGGTGTTGGACTTTGTCATCGATGTCTGCCCTTGCTGATAGTAGGCTCCTGAGGTATGGAAAATGGTCCACGTTGTCCAAGGCCGCGCCGTGGATTTTGATGACCAGGGTCAGTGCTGTGCAGCGGGGTCAGGTTGGTGGAGGACCTTTGTCTTCTGTTTTTCTTACTGATGAATAAATAGTCAGACACTAACTGTTCCCCTGCATTGTTCGCTGGTCATCTGGGGCACAATGATGATGTTTAGTAGCCAGGACAGAGCTTGCTTGCCAGTCTAATTAAGACCAACAAGGTCTAATTCGTAAACGAACATTGAATGACCTCATTCAAAGGTTAATTGCTGTTCAGCTTCGAGATCAGAATGCTGGCTCTGTTTGTGCAACGGTCAATTAAAATCTTGCAGATATTGTGGCTCTGATAGCCCTATATCTGGAGAGTTTTTCTACACATTGCAGATGACTGACTTTGCTTTTTAAATGTTCAGTATAGAAATCCTCAGACAGTGTGTGATATGTTTGAAGTGTGACATGATGTGTGTATAACGTTAGCAGATCACACATGATGTTGCTCGCAGTGAGTCCACCGCATTTCCTGTTTTATAACAGTGGGGTGTAAGAGACAATGTATTATCAGGGCCATTGAGATGGTGATGAAGATAATTATGTAAAATTCTTTTAAATATTTTCCTCCAGCTGTGTCTCATCCGCCCCCTTTTCTGTCCCCACTGCACCCCGTCCTCAGGTCCTCCTATAGTCCCACTATCTCCTTCCTCTAAAGACTAAGACAATATGCTTATTCGGAGCCTCTGCTGTTCCCTCATTGTCTTTGAGTGGTCCCACCCATTTGATTACCTATTTATTTATGTGTTCATAAAGCCCTTGCCTATTACCTCTTATGTTGACTCAGTCTTTTTCCATATTCCACCTTACCCTGACTAACCGCTCTCTTTTCTATACTTTTTTTCACACAGTTTCTTTCTGTGTTATCCTGCTATATTTATCCTATCCTTGTCTGCTCCAACCCAGGACTTGAATATGGAAGAGCAGGATGGTGACTTACGGTTTAGGAAGACGTATTCCAGTTCACAATAGCATTCAGGCATGATTGACTTTATCATCATTCCTCACTCTCCCCACCCCCCAAAAAAATATCTATGGTTTCTGTTCACCTGGCCACCTGCTGACTCACCAGTTGTCTCAAGTGATAAGCCCCTTCTTCAGGGGCAGTTCAAACATTTTTGGCCCAAGGAGGGATCCACTTTGAAGGCTGACAATACCAGTTGGAAGTGCTTTGTCTACATTCTTTGTCTGTAGCTTGTGGATAGTGTCAGCATTTTATCCACCATCTTGTGTTTCTTCCATCAGAAGGAAGATCACTTAGATGATATGAACACCATAGCCTCTTGTGTAGGCAAAATCCAAGGGTTTTATCAACCTAGACAATTGTTTAGACGCTTGACGAACAAAGCAAATGGTTTGTGGACTGTACCACCTTGTATTATTCACTGGCAGTAGGGGATCTGTCATGTGGTAATTTGCTGTGAGCCCTTCTCAAACCCTTCTGAAGAACCAAACCTGGGGCAGTGTGCTTGCTTTTAGGGAGCATCGTCATCTTGAGTCGGCAGTACAGGTTCCATGCACTGTACTGCCGACTCAAGACAATTAGAAAGTGTGGGCTCCGAGACTGCTGCCACCAGTACTGCTTTGGTAAACTTCTGCTTTTACAAAGAGGTTGAATAAATACGGAGCAATATTTGATTACCTATTATGCTTGTGCTGTTCCTCATTCTTAGAAAGGAATCAATTTCCACCAACAGACTTCCTCATCTCTAGGAACAGGAGAAGGCCATTCAGCCCCTCGAGCCTGCTCTGCCATTCAATTAGATCATGGCTCATCTGTACTTCAGCTCCATTTACCCCCTAACAAAAATGTGATCTCTGTCTTGGATACTCCAATTAACCCAGCATCCACATCCTTTTGGGGAAAAGAGTTTCAAATTTCCACTACCCTTTGTGCGAACTGATACGACTTGAAGCTATTTTACTGTATAGTTTTGTAAAGTTCCAGTTCTCTTGCTGTTACGTGGGATCTCAGTTAATGCCCTACCAGGCAGAGATGTGAGGATGCAGACCAGGGATGGTGGAGGGCATGAAGGAGAGAGGTCACCTGACCCCTTGTATTATGGTTTCCCAAAGGCACTGCCCCCTGTTTTTCCCACTTATGGGGCCCAAGTTTCGAGCCACGCCTAGAACGGCGCAGTACCGACCTGGACGCCCGTTTTTCGCGCCACAAAGTGCGCATAAAAAAAACTTCCAGGTTCTCCAGCTCCCTGCAGGTCGTTTGCAGCTCAGCGCAGCGCAGCACGAGCTGTAGGGGGCGGAGCCAGGTCCCTGCGCTGAAAACAGTGCCAGGACCTCTGCACATGCGCACTACAGTGGGCGCGCATGTGCAGTAGCTCCAGGCGCCCAAAACTGTGTGGGAAGTGCCCGAAGCACGCAGCCCCTAGCCCTGGACGAATGGTCTCACTGGGGCTGCGTGAATAAGGCTCCTCCCACTGCCAGCTCCTGCTTCCTCCCGACCCGACTCCCGATTCCCGCCCCCGGACCGCGACCCGACACCGACCACGACCCGACTCCCGCACCCCCCCGACCCCACGGACTGGACCCGACCTGACCTCCCTCCCCCCGACCTAACCTCCCTCTCCCTCCCTCCCCCCGACCCGAACTGAACCGACCGGCCTCCCACCACCCCCTTGACCCGCGCTCCCCCCGACCCGCGATCCCGACACGACACAACGCCACTTACCTGTAAATCTGGTGTGGGGATGGGCCCTGCCCGAAGTCTTGGGCCCTGCCCATTCAGCCTCCCTCCCCCTTCTCCTTCCCCCCCCCCAATCACCTTTCCCCCCCCTCCCCCATCACCTTTCTCCCCCCCTCCCATCACCTTTCCCCCCCTCCCCCATCACCTTTCCCCCCCTCCCCCATCACCTTTCCCCCCCCTCCCCCATCACCTTTCCCCCCCTCCCCCATCACCTTTCCCCCCCACCTCCCCCAGCACCTTTCCCCCCCCTCCCCCATCACCTTTCCCCCCCTCCCCCCATCACCTTTCCCCCCCTGCCCCATCACCTTTCCCCCCCCCCCCCCCATCACCTTTCCCCCCCCCTCCCCATCACCTTTCCGGCCCCTCCCCCACACCTTTCCCCCCCCTCCCCCATCACCTTTCCCCCCCCCTCCCCCATCACCTTTCCCCCCCCTCCCCATCACCTTCCCCCCCCCTCCCCATCACCTTTCCCCCCCCCTCCCCATCACCTTTCCCCCCCCCTCCCCATCACCTTTCCCCCCCCTCCCCCATCACCTTCCCCCCCCCCTCCCCCATCACCTTTCCCCCCCCCCTCCCCCATCACCTTTCCCCCCCCTCCCCCATCACCTTTCTCCCCCCCTCCCCATCACCTTTCCCCCCCCTCCCCCATCACCTTTCCCCCCCCTCCCCCATCACCTTTCCCCCCCCTCCCCCATCACCTTTCCCCCCCCTCCCCCATCACCTTTCCCCCCCCTCCCCCATCACCTTTCCCCCCTCCCCCATCACCTTTCCCCCCCTCCCCCATCACCTTTCCCCCCTCCCCCATCACCTTTTCCCCCCCTCCCCCATCACCTTTTCCCCCCCTCCCCCATCACCTTTCCCCCCCTCCCCCATCACCTTTCCCCCCCTCCCCCATCACCTTTCCCCCCCATCACCTTTCCCCCCCTCCCCCATCACCTTTCCCCCCCTCCCCCATCACCTTTCCCCCCCTCCCCCATCACCTTTCCCCCCCTCCCCCATCACCTTTCCCCCCCTCCCCCATCACCTTTCCCCCCCTCCCCCATCACCTTTCCCCCCCTCCCCCATCACCTTTCCCCCCCTCCCCCATCACCTTTCCCCCCCTCCCCATCACCTTTCCCCCCCTCCCCCATCACCTTTCCCCCCCTCTCCCCCATCACCTTCCCCCCCTCCCCCATCACCTTTCCCCCCCTCCCCCATCACCTTTCCCCCCCTCCCCATCACCTTTCCCCCCCTCCCCCATCACCTTTCCCCCCCTCTCCCCCATCACCTTCCCCCCCTCCCCCATCACCTTTCCCCCCCTCCCCCATCACCTTTCCCCCCCTCTCCCCCATCACCTTCCCCCCCTCCCCCATCACCTTTCCCCCCCTCCCCCATCACCTTTCCCCCCCCTCCCCCATCACCTTCCCCCCCTCTCCCCCATCACCTTTCCCCCCTTCTCCCCTTCCCTCCCTGTCAGAAACACAGACACTGACAGACAGAATGAGAGACACACACACACACACACACACACTGGGGGGGGGCATCCCAGCACGCTGTTGGAGGGCTCCCGGTGCTGCAGTCGGTAAGTAGAAAATGTTTTGTTTTATTGATTTTTTAAAAAAATAATTTATTAATTTTTTTGATTGACTTATTGGTTGATTTATTGATGTTTTTATCATTTATTATTGATGATGGCTCTTTATTTGTATAACTGAAGTGTTTAATGTTTGTAAACTTCCCTTTAAACCCCCCACCCCCCATTCCCTACGCCTGATTTGTAACCTACGCCTGATTTTCTAAAGTGTAGAAAAGGTTTTTTCAAGCGTAGAAAAATCTTCACATACTCCATTCTAAGTTAGTTTGGAGTAAGTTTTCACTGCCGAAACTTTGAAAACAGGCGTAAGTGGCCGGACACGCCCCCTTTTGAAAAAAAAATTTTGTTCCAAAGTGAAACTGTTCTAACTGACTATAACTGGAGCAAACTAAATGGCGAGAATTCTGATTTCTACGATACTCTGTTCTACACCAGTTGCTCCAGGAGCAAATCATGGTGAAACTTGGGGCCATGGGAACTATCTTATTTACAAGTGAAGTTTGAGATTCTTCAAATGAGAAATGTCAGAGGCCCAGTAGGTAATGCAACACTTTATTCCAACATCATATTGGATTAATTTAGTAGTGAATGGCCTTGAACTGCAGTATTGGGCCTCATTCAATTCTCTGTATCCTGGACCTCATTGTTCATGTTTAAATGTTCCTTTCCCATTAACCCTCATGTTATTTTAGCTGCTCTAGAACAATTGAACTGTTATTTTATGATTCTCAAGAACCACAATGGGCTTGTATATTGGAATAATCTTTATCTGAGATTGCAGCTCATATCTGTTGGTGTAAATTTGAAAACCTGTTGTTAGGTGATGCAAGGATTAATGCAAAACTCAGTGTCAGAAAAATTAAACACAGCAATAAAAGAGTTTAAGCAATGTGTAACAGTGATTACTGTATAGGCTGCTTATTTGCAGTGTCACCAACATAGAAGAAAGATTTGTATGGTGCCTTTAACAACCTCGAAGTCCTAAAGTGCTTTGTAGTCGATAACGTGTAGTCACTGATATAATGTAGAGACAGGTGGCAGCCAATCTACGTACAGCAAGGTTCCACAAGCAGCAATGAGATAATGACCCAATAATCTGTGTTTGGTGATAAGTATTGGCCAGGACACTGGGAAAACTCCCCTGCTCTTCGAAATAGTGCCATGGGATCTTTTATGTCCACCTGAGAGGTTTAACGTCTCATCCGAAAGGCAGCCTCAGTACTGCACTGAAGCATCAGTCGCTAACTCACGAGTTTGCTGCCACTGAGCCAAGGTTGATGCCCGATTTTCCAGAAGGCAATTGTGAAGGTTCCGCACACAAGATTATTAGCAAAAATGAAAGCACAGGGAATTGAGGTAACCTTGTGGGTTGGTAATTGGTTGGGAGGTGCGAGTCAGAGAGTAGGCATCAAAGAAACATTGTCTAACTGGTGGGATGTGACAAGTGGTGTTCCCCAGGGATCTACACTGCTACTTCAGCTTTTCATCATATGTATTAATGACTTGGATGAAGGAATAGAGAGTTGTATACCCAGATTTGCAAATGGGAAACACAGTAAGTTGTGTAGATGGGAGCAGGAAGTTAATGAAGGGACAGAGATAGACTCGGTGAGGGGACAAAA
The DNA here is from genome assembly GCF_044704955.1 of Pristiophorus japonicus. NCBI lineage: Eukaryota > Metazoa > Chordata > Chondrichthyes > Pristiophoridae > Pristiophorus > Pristiophorus japonicus. Next base: position 2,425,886 of record NC_091983.1, on the reverse strand, counting down.
GTGTGGCAGGTGGAGTTCCTTGTGGGGAAGTGAGCTCATCCACTTTGGATCCAAGAATATTTCTTAATGGTGAGAGACTGTGGAGGAGAAAAGATATTTGCGTGTCCATGTATTAAAAGCTAGATGCAAAAAAACTATTGGAACGCTGACCTTTATCTCCGGGAGCTGGAAGACAAGGCGGAAGAAATTGTGCTTTAGTTGTACAGAGCCTCAGTCAGACCCCATCTGCAGTGCTGCATTCAGTATTGAGCACCGAATCTCAGGAAAGCCTTGGAGGGGTCACAATGCAGTCGCCAGAACGACACCAGGGCTCAAAGGGTTAAATTATGAGGACAGGTTGCCTAAACTTGGTTTGTATTCCCTTGAGTTTAGATAGAAACATAAAAAATAGGTGCAGGAGTAGGCCATTCAGCCCTTCGAGCCTGCACCACCATTCAATATGATCATGGCTGATCATGCAACCTCAGTACCCCATTCCTGCTTTCTCTCCATACCCCTTGATCCTTTTAGCCGTAAGGGCCACATCTAACTCCCTTTTGAATATATCCAACGAACTGGCCTCAACAACTTTCAGTGGTAGAGAATTCCACAGGTTCACAATTCTCCTCAACTCGGTCCTAAATGGCTTACCCCTTATCTTTAGACTGTGACCCCTGGTTCTGGATTTCCCCAACATCGGGAACATTCTTCCTGCATCTAACCTGTCCAATCCCGTCAGAATTTTATATGTTTCTATGAGATCCCCTCTCATTCTTCTAAATTCCAGTGAATATAAGCCTGGTTGATCCAGATAGTTGGTGGGGTGATCTAATCGATGTCTTTAAAATGTTTAAGGGGTTCGATAGGGTATATGCAGAGAAATAATTTCCCCTAGTGGGGGAATCCAGAACATGAGGGCATAATCCTGTTTGAGTTAGGCCGTTTAGGAGTGAAATCAGGAAGCATTTCTTCACGCAACGGGTCATGGCAATCTGGGACACTCGCCCCAAAAAGTCTGTGAATGCTGGGGGTTAATTGAAAATGTTAAGACTGAGTTCTGTTGGGTAAGGGCATCAAGGGACATGAATGGCAGGCAAATGGAGCAGCGATACAGATCAGCCATGAACTCATTGAATGGCTGAACAGGCTCGAGGGGCTAAATGGCCGCCTCCTGTTTTGTTTGTGGATTACAGTCTGACACTTGCCCATTGCACATATCCAGCAGTCACTGTCAGGATTTATGTTGTCAATTCTTGGACATACCAATAAGAGGGACACTTTGTACTTTGTAAATGCCCAATTTCCTCATGGACATTGAATGCCAGGGTGTTGGTTGTTGACATATACATGAACTTTACGAATCCAGCCAAACCTACAATACTTTTCAAAAGCGGAAGCATTTCTTTAATTTTAAGCATCGGTATTCATATCATGCAATATCGTCAACAGTTCCTTGCCTGACAACCACCTGCATTTCATCACAGAGATTTTCAGATCAGCGTTCACTGATTAATGTCATTGCGGCTCCCGGCCCCTCCCCCGCTCTACCCAGAGGCCTCCCCCCGGTCCAGCTCCTGGCCCCTCCTCCCCGGGACCCTCCCCCGCCCCTGGCCCCTCCCTCCTCCCCGGCCCCTCCCTCCCTCCCTCTGGCTATTGTAACGCATATGTAATGCTGCTGCATACTGTGGGTGGGATTCGTGAGAGATCTGATGAGTAATTCTATAAATTGAGGGGAGAAGTGTGCCTTGTGTCAGTGTAACACCTATATAAATGATTTAAAAAATTTTAATAATTGGATTTAGCAACAGGTCCAGAATAGGCTACAATTTTGCCACAATCTTGTGCTATACAAGTGGGGGAAATGCTGGGGTACACCTGAAGCGGCACCTGTGACAAGCCCGTGCTCCACTGCACGTTCATCCTCACTGTATATAATGGTTTATATTCAGGGCTGTATTTGAAGCTAGATTTCTGGATTGCATGTATGCAGTTTCTCTCCTGTTTAATGATGTGTGCCGTCTCTCTCATACACCCAAACGCATAGTCTTCAGTGATCTGACTGCTGCTGGCATTAACTCAACTCAGGAATTCATTCCAAGTCAGATATGAGAAAGGCACATTGCCAGATCTAGCTGAACTCTGGCTGCTATGCTGGTTTGTGGTATCAATAATGCATCTCTCGATAGTATCAGACAGTTGTGCTTTCAACACTGAAACATATCGACAGATGACTTTGTGCAGTAGTTGAACAGGTCATGGTAAGTTTATGCTTGTGTTTTCTGTAATCATTCAGTTACTCTCGTAGTGTTTGTACTGATTTTTTCTGACTTTGATTCAGTAAATAGCTTACTCATTTAGATTTAATTTAAAAGCTACACTCATGCATTGACTCTTCAAAATATATTTTGTATTATGTATAACGCACAGGCATCTTCCACCCTTCAATATGTAGTTATGAAGGACCTGGAATGTCAGGTGCTTCATTGAAACACCTGTGAACTCGTCCCTTTTTTTGTGTGGAAGCAAGTCAGCCTCGCTACAAGGGACTGCCTAAGAAGAAGGAGGAACATTTTAGGTTTTATTTGATTCTAGTGAATGCTGTTCTAAAGCCCTTTCAGTGAATCTTTTTAATCGGGAGCTCAACTTGAACAGTGTGTAAATGTCATCTGAAGCCCTGTTAGAATCGGATCCTTGTACTCTTTACCAGATATCTGTTGTTTTCTACTGAGGAGGTGGAGCGGTTGTGTAAACTGGGCATGTTCTCACTGCAGAAGAGAAGGTTGAGCTAGAATTGCTGTTTCTAGGACGCTAAAGGGATTGGATGATGTTGACAGTGATGAGCTGTTTCACGTGGCCCGGAGATATAGAACCAGAGGACACTGCCTGCGCTCGACCGGGGGGAATCCAAACTATATTTCAGAGAGTGGGTGTCAATCTTTGGAACAGGCTCACTGGGGAGATGGTGGAAGCAGTTAGTATCGATTAATTTAAATACAAATTCAATAGATTTCTTTCATAAAAAAAAATTTTGGGATGCAGTGTGGGAGTAATTTGAGACATGTCATGTGGCCCGTGCTCGGGAGGAAGAGGTAACTTTGGACCTGGGCTTCTCAAAGCTCTCCACCACTGGGCTTTTCCTCGCCTCATGTTTGGCTCTGTGGTAGACTCATTGGTAGAGATTGATTGCTGTGATTAGCCAACAATCCATTATGATTGGATCAAGTGACTGCCAGGATGTTAGCAGACGAACTAGATGGACCATTGTCTTTTTTTGCCCATCAATTCCTATGTTCCTATTTTCATCCCTCCCTCACTCTTGCTCTATCTGTGCACATATACACACACAACATTTTGAGTCTGTCACACTTCACACATGATGCTTTAAAATATCAAGAATATATTTTAACAGATGGTCATTTCTCTAACCTGGGGCAAGAAATGTAAAAGCACCTGCCAATTTGCAAACTTCTGACCCATAACATTTAACCTCCAATGCCTTTTATTGTCAGAAATGTGGCATTAAAGGGACAGGACAAGTTGAAGCAATTGCAACTTGACAGCAGAATAGTACATTGTTCATTGCTTGGTAAAATTGTGTTACAGAGCAGTGAATCATCTGACTTGCCACGAAAAATATCAGTTATTCCCTCACTATCCATAGACCTGATTCATACTTGTAAAAAGTAAAAAAAGATAATTCATATGTACAAAATAACAAATAACTTGAATTATCCTTTCGAACATGTCCTTCACACTGGGTTTAGGCTGCCTGCATTCACAATGTTTGAACCTTTTATAAAAAAAAAGGACCCACTGGCACTGATCTTTCCGACAAGATCCACCCCAGGGGAAGTGGGTGGTGCAGTGAGTTAAACATGTTCAAATCTAGACCCGGCTGATGGGATCCTCTCTCTATTGGTTGTAATTTTGAGCAGAGTTTGGGCAATTCCAATCCAGCTCCTAATGGGTATGGGTTTCAGCACAGAACTGCCTCTAATTCAACAGGCCTGTCAGTGTAATGGGTCTAAGGATGTTCGTTGTGAGAATTGGTGGGTAAATAACACACTGTGGTGCTGTAGGGGCTGCTTTTCTGAGGGAGGTAGGTAAGAGTAGAGAGAGCTTTATTCTGCATCTCACTGTGTTATACTTGACCTGGAGGTGCTTGATGCTGAGACTGAGAGTCTGAAATACAAAGTAACTTCATTTCCCAACACCAACAGCCTTCCCCTTAATCAGCACAAAGTATTTTTTTTTTAATCTATCCCAACAGCTTTTGCTGGTTCTTTTTCTCCCAACAGTTGGCCTTGCCAAATAAAAAAAACCTTGCAATGATGTTCTGATGACCAGTCCATTTTATGAAGTTTATTTTATGAAACATTCTTGAGCATTTAGGTTGACCCCTTCCAAGAGACGAGGCATCAGATGAAAACTATTTGTACGGTTTGTTCTATAAAAAGTTCACCCGTGACGAAGAAGCTTGTTTTATTTGGGTTGCTCAATGCGCAACATTTATATGGATTTGAGAACAAAGGCCTTTATGGAGTTATCAAGACTGCTGTTAATTCTTGTACTTGAACCTTGCAAATGATTCTAAGTACGAGAGGAAGCAGCTCCATTGCCTGGAACAGGAAGATCAAATGTGGTTGGCCACAGGTTTACAATCATTAATTTCATATGTCTTAATTATATTATCTTCAGTTACTTTTAATCATGAAAACACACCATTATGTAAGAAATGAATCTGATGTAGTGCCTCATTAAGCCCCTAACCTACCTAGGGACCCAGCAAAATAAAAAACTGAAGATTATGGGGACTCCAGCCTGATTATACAACCCTTTCTTTTTGATGTCCAATCTAGTACAAAGGGCGATCGCAAGCTACCCCTCTCAAATTAAGCAAAACTGTCAATCAAAAATAGTGTTCAAACGTCTCTGGGGTATTGGGCTGTCAATCAAAACCAGTAGCAAAGACACCTATGTCATGATGCCAAGTGAGTTGAATACCAATCGCCAGCTTGTTTAGATATCCAATGAATGCCTTGACACAAACCCATTAGTTTAGGACATTGCTGGTTGACCTGCCAAGCAAAGCACCTGGGCTAAATCCTACAGACAGTCTTAATCCTGCAGACAGCCTGACACCAGCATCTTGTAGACAGGAAGGCAAGAAAACCTCCAGCTAACATAGTTCAAAATCATTTCCTCAACATAAATAGAATAATCTGAAATATTTAACTATTTGAATAGCCATGGGTCAAAAGCTACTGGGGTGCCTATCTAGATTGTGGGAAAGCATGACTGCATTTTACAATGTGAACAACTACACAGTGTATTACACGAGGTAGAGGAGCTCTATCTGGTCTAAAACTGTAGCTGAACTAATCAGATCCATTATAAAACCAGTTCTGATGAAATGTCATCGACCTGAAACGTTAACTCTGTTTCTCTCTCCACAAATGCTGCCTGACCTGCTGAGTATTTCCAGCATTTTTCTGTTTTTATTTCAGATTTCCAGCATCTGCAGTATTTTGCTTTTGTATTCCGATCTGTTATTTGGAAACTATTGATGCCTTTCATCATAAAACACATTATAACACACTTGATTTTTATTTTATTGCGTATCCTTAGTCTCTGAGAAGTTGATGTTGGGACTTCGTGAACTGTTGCAGTCCATGTGCTGATGGTACCCCCACAATTTTACACACGGCATTCCAGGATTTTGACCCAGCAGCGTTGAAGAAACAGGTGCTATGTACAAGTCAGGGTGATGTGCAACTTGGAGGGAACTTGGACTTAGTTGCTCTTATGCTTCTCTGAGGTAGATGTAACCTTGGCGAGATGCTGCAGTGAAATCCTGTAGATAGGACACACTGCAGCAATGGCCAGTGGGAGTGGATGTTAAGTTCGGTGACAGGGCACCAATCAAGTTCTCTGTCCTGTCCTGAGTGGTTTTGTGATACTTGAGCACAGTTGCAGCTGCATCCATTCAGTTTAATGGTGAGTATTCCATCACACTCCTAACTTGAACCTTGTAAATGGTGGAGAGGCTTTGAGAGTGCGATGAACCACTGCTTGCAGGGTGCCCAGCCTCTGCCTGCTCTTGTTGATATGACAGGTCCGATGATTCTGGTCAGTGGTGACCTTCACGATGTTGATGGGGAAACTCCATGATGGTGCTGTAATTGATGGCTAGGAGGACGTGGTTGAGCCTTTTCTTGTTGGAGATGGTCATTACCTGGCACTTGTGTGGCATGATTGTTACCTGCCACTTGTCAGCCCTAGACGGGATGTTGGCTGGAATGGACTGCTTCATTTATGAATGGAGCTGGACACTAGAATCATCAGCAAACCGCCTCAGTCCTGACCTTCTAAAAGAGGGAAGGTCATTAAGGAAGAAGTTGACTATAGTTAGACAGAGGATACTACCCTGGGGAACTCCTACAGGCATGTCCTCGGGCTGCAATGATTGGGCTCCAACAACCTTAGTGTCAGCTGCGACCGTTGTGTCCCGTAGGGGACAAAATCTGCACTGTGACTCCAGGAGGAGCTCCTCATCAAACCAGTCCTGGTGTTTCCTAGTTGAGTGATCGATCGTCTCTTCGCAAGCGCTGATTATAGAGGCTTGGAGGGCAGACAAAGCGCTGTGGGCATTCTGCTTCTTGGGGTCGTCAAGGCACGCCAGGTTAGCTGTGAGGCGCTGACTGTAATGGGCTCTCTTAGCTGGGTCTCTTAAGTGCCCCGGTACTTTTTTGTGGCACTGCTTCTGCTGCTCCCTCCGCTTTGGGGCTATGTTGATGTCGATGATGGATCGGATTTAGGCGGTGCTCCGTCCAGCAGTCATCAGCTCCTGTCATGGCACGGGTGATGCACATATCCTTGCGATCCCTGACTCGGAGGATGACCTAGTCGAGCAGGTGCCAGTGTTTGGAGCGAGGGTGTTGCCAAGATACTAGTCCCTTTGGCGGAACAAAGTGTTGGTGATGACAAGTTCATGTTCTAGACATTTTGTCAGGAGTCACAGTGCAGATTTCATCTCCTATTGGGCACAACGGACATGATTTTTACAGCGTGACAGCTGCAGGGAACAGTGCCAGCCTTTGTACATGGCCTTTTTCGACCTCACAAAGGCCTTTGACACTGTCAACCGCGAGGTTCTATGGAGTGTCCCCCTCCATTTCGGATGCCCCCAAAAGTTCTTCATCCTCCGCCTGCTCCACAATGACATGCAGACTGTGATCCTTACTAACGGATTCATTACAGACCCAATCCACGTCCAGACCGGGGTCAAACAAAGCTGTGTCATCGCCCCAACCCTCTTCTCAATCTTCTTCGCTGCCATGCTCCACCTCACAGTTGATAAGCTCCCCGCTGGAGTGGAACTAAACTACAGAACCAGTGGTAACCTGTTCAACCTTCATCGTCTCCAGGCCAGGTCCAAGACCATTCCAACCTCTCGTCAAGCTACAGTACGCGGACAACGCCTGCGTCTGCGCACATAGAGGCTGAACTCCAAGTCATAGTTAACGTATTCACTGAGGCATACGAAAGCATGGGTCTTACGCTAAACATCTGTAAGACAAAGGTCCTCTACCAACCTGTCCCCGCTGCTTAGCACTGACCCCCAGTCATCAAGATCCACGGCGCGGCCCTGGACAACGTGAACCATTTCCCTTACCTCGGGAGCCTCTTATCAACAAGAGCAGACATTGACGACAACGTTCAACACCGCCTCCAGTGTGCCAGTGCAGCCTTCAACTGTCTGTGGAAAAGAGTGTTCGAAGACCAAGACTTCAAATCTACTACGAAGCCCATGGTCAACAGGGCTGTAGTAATACCCGCCCTCCTGTATGGCTCAGAGACATGGACCATGTACAGTAGACACCTCAAGTCGCTGGAGAAATACCACCAGCGATGTCTCCGCAAGATCCTACAAATCCTCTGGGAGGACAGATGCACCAACATTAGCGTCCTCGACCAGTCCAACATCCTCAGCATTGAACCACTGACCGTACTCAATCAGCTCCGCTGGGCAGGTGACATTGTTCGCATGCCAGACATGAGACTCCCAAAGCAAGTGCTCTACTCGGAACTCCTTCGGCAAACGAACCAAAGGTGACAGAGGAAACATTACAAGTCACCCTCAAAGCCTCCTTCAGTGCAACATCCCCACTGACACCTGGGAGTCCCTGGCCAAAGACCGCCCTAAGTGAAGGAAGTGCATCTGGGAGCACCTCGAGTCTCATCGCCGAGAGCATGCAGAAATCAAGTGCAGGCAGCGGAAAGAGCATGCGGCAAACCTGTCCCACCCTCCCCTTCCCTCAATGACTATCTGTTCCCACCTGTGACAGGGACTGTGGCTCTCGTATTGGACTGTTCAGCCACCTAAGAACTCATTTTTAGAGTGGAAGCAAATCTTCCTCCATTCCGAGGGACTGCCTATGATGATGATGATGTCAGCAGCGACCCCAACCACTGGACAGCTTTCCCTTGACCTCCATTGACATCAGTTTTGTGAGGACTCCTTGGTGCCACATTCAGCAAGGCTGCTTTGCCTCAGCTATCTTAAAAATTGACTGTTATTGGAAGCAATACCACTACTAAATTCTGGTCAGTCAGCTCAGCAGCAATGCTGGGGCTGAAATCTCTACATTAAAAAATAGATTTACCAGAACTGCTCAGAGAAAATCTATCTTCAGCCTTTTCAGAACTGAACAATTGTAACCAGCTTTATGCTGACGATTTGGGTCATTCACATGGGAATTTGTCATCAGTAAAACCAACGAGATCTGTACCACAAAATAATGCATGCATTTTAATTGCTACTTCCATGGTTTAGTGAAGCCCCCCTGTTCTGTACCAATTAAAACCAGATCTGATGAACAGTTCCCAAGGCACACTAAATTCAAACACAGTAATTTAATTCCACTGCCTCGTGAGTTTAAATGGGGTGCGTTCTAAAATGTTGTGTAAAATGGTGTGTTAAAGCAGTGGCTGAATGTGATGGAGTGCATGTTGCTCGGTTTACCATTTCTCCCTCTGCTGCGTGCAGGCTGGTCCGCTGGGACATTGGTTAGGTGTCTGGATTCCACGTGGCTGAAAGTGTGTACACATCTCCGCATTTTCTATCTGGTGTTTCAGTAAGCAACAGCTTCAGCATCATTGCACTCATACACGTGCATTTAAGTTCCTGCAATAACTTTTATTTCCACTATTTTATGTTTGGAATATTTTTCTTTTTATATAAAAAAAAAATCCCATTCCTCCTGCTCAGCCCCAGATTGATGACGTGAGATGAATTGATTAGACTCGAGACTTACACAACCACCACTGCATTGTGACTCGTAAGCCACATTGTTGCAGCAGTCGGCACAGAGATGGGCTTTCCAGACACATCAGGAGGCTTAAGGGTAGAAGCAGATGACGTAATGTGCAACTGCTGACCTTGGATGCCTGGTGAATCGGTTTTGTTCCAGCAGGTCATTTTTTTTATTGTTTCCACGAAGGGAACTGAGTTGTGTTCCTTTTGACTCGAAGCACTGCATTTTTCTGCATCACACGCATCGTGCTGAAAGCCAGCTACAAACCTGTGCAATGGTTTTTAAGCCAAGTATAAGTATAAATAAAAGTATTAACCCAAATGTTTTATAACATTTTCAGAATGGTTGAAACCATGTTATTCCGATCTATTGTGTGCATAACGTTGCGTGTGTGTGTCTGTGTGAGACTTGTCTGTGTTTGCGTGACTGAGTGTGTGTAAGACTGAGTGTGTATGACTGACTGTATATGTCTGTGTGTGACTGACTGGGTGTGTATATGTCTGTGTGTGAGGCTCTTGCATCGATCTTGCAGTGCAGAGTATTAGGTTCCAGTCACTATAAATAAATATGGATTAAACGGGATTGATTGGGAACTCAAGTTCTGCATTCTGCCAGCGGGATATGTGAAATTGATGACTTTACGTTTCTCGTGTAATGTGATTCCTCTTAAACTCCCGAGTGAGGCAAAAATGTTGCCATCTGTTCTCATTAACAGCTTGTTTAAGATAAGAGTTTGCTCCAAATAGCAACAACATGTTTAAAGATCCTTTACATAAAAGCGGGGAGTATTTGGTGCCAAATTATTTTTTATTCCTGAAATTTATCTGCAATGGTTTTATTTAATACGGGCCCGGTACCAGCTGGGGGCTGTACCGGCAGGAGATGTTGATGTTGATGATGGATCGGATTAGGCGGTGGTCCGTCCAGCAGTCGTCTGCTCCTGTCGTGGCGTGGGTGATGCGCACGTCCTTGCAATCCTTGGCTCGGATGATAACCTAGTCGAGCAGGTGCCAGTGTTTGGAGTGAGGGTGTTGCCATGATGCCTTGTAAATGTCCCTCTGGCGGAACAAGGTGTTGGTGATGACAAGTTCATGCTCTGGACATTTTGTCAGGAGCAGGGTACTGCTGGAGTAGGCTTTCCCACCTCCTCCCTTCCGCTCATGCTTTCCCAGAGGTCTATGCCCTTACCGACTCTGGCGTTGAAGTCACCAAGGAGGATCAGTTTGTCGCCCCTAGGGACGCGGGACAGGGATTTTTCGAGTCTGAAGTAAAAACCCTATGGTCTCATCTGTTGGGTCGAATGTTGGGGCGTACGCACTGATGACTGTGGCGCACTGCTTCCAGGATAGGGTGAGCCGGAGAGTCATGAGATGTTCATTAACCCCGCAGGGGGAGTCTTTGAGGCGGTCGATCGACTTGGTCTTGATGGCGAAACCGACTCGTGGAGGCGGCGTTCTTCCTCTGGTTTGTCTTTCCAGAAGAAGGTGTAACTTCCACCTTGTTCCTTGAGCTGGCCTTCCCCTGCCCGCCGGGTCTCGCTTAGGGCGGCAATGTCGATCTCCTCCAGCAGCAAACTGGTCTCTTCGGCAGGGGCTGGGCCCGGTACCGGCAGGGGCTGGGTCCCGTACCGGCAGGGGCTGGGTCCCGTACCGGCAGGGGCTGGGTCCCGTACCGGCAGGGGCTGGGTCCCGTACCGGCAGGGGCTGGGTCCCGTACCGGCAGGGGCTGGGTCCCGTACCGGCAGGGGCTGGGTCCCGTACCGGCAGGGGCTGGGTCCCGTACCGGCAGGGGCTGGGTCCCGTACCGGCAGGGGCTGGGCCCGGTACCGGCAGGGGCTGGGTCCCTTACCGGCAGGGGCTGGGTCCCGTACCGGCAGGGGCTGGGCCCGGTACCGGCAGGGGCTGGGCCCGGTACCGGCAGGGGCTGGGCCCGGTACCGGCAGGGGCTGGGTCCCGTACCGGCAGGGGCTGGGTCCCGTACCGGCAGGGGCTGGGCCCGGTACCGGCAGGGGCTGGGTCCCGTACCGGCAGGGGCTGGGCCCGGTACCGGCAGGGGCTGGGCCCGGTACCGGCAGGGGCTGGGTCCCGTACCGGCAGGGGCTGGGTCCCGTACCGGCAGGGGCTGGGCGCTGTGGTTTGCACCTCCACTAACTCCCATGGAATTTCGCGGGAGGCAGTAGTAGTCCCGGGCGAGAAATCGTTTGCGCCTGGCGCTAACTGGAGGCACAAGCGATGCAAATCTCTTCCCCAAAGAGTCTACAAAGGAATATAGACAGGTTAATTGAGTGGGTAGTAAGGTGACAGATGGAGTATAATGTGGGGAAATGTGAGATTATTCACTTTGGTAGGAAAAATAGAAATACAGAATATTTTTTAAATGTTGATGTTCAAAGAGATTTGGATAAGAGAAACAAAGCTAGCGTGCAGGTATAGCAAGCAATAAGGAAGGCAAATGGCATGTTGTCCTTTATTGCAGGGGGTTGGAGTATAAGAGTAAGGAAGTCTTGCTACAATTGTACAGGGCCTTGGTGAGACCACACCTGGAGTACTGTGCACAGTTTTGGTCTCCTTATTTAAGGAAGGATATACTTGCCTTGAAGGCGGTACAATGGAGGATCACTAGATTGATTCCTGGGATGAGAGGGCTGTCCAAGATGAGAGATTGTGTAGAATGGGCCTATACTCGAGTTTAGAAGAATAAGAGGTGATCTCATTGAAACATACTAGATTCTGGGTGCGGGGATGGTGTGCGGCTTGACTGTAAATGCTGAGAGGTTGTTTCCTCTAACTTGAGAGTCAAGAACTAGCAGCCATTGTTTCAGGATAAGGGATCGGCCATTTAAGACTGAGATGAGGAGGAATTTCTTTACTGAGACAGTTGTGAATCTTTGGAATTCTCTACCTCAAATGGCTGTGGATGTTCAGTTGTTGAGTATATTCAAGGCTGAGGTAGATAGATTTGTGGACTCTAGGGGAACCAAGGGATTATGGGGATCAGGCAGGAAAATGGAGTTGAGGTCCAAGATCAGCCATGATCTTATCTAATGGCGGAACAGACTCGAGGGACCGTATGGCCTACTCCTGCTCCTATTTCCGATTTCTTATGTTCTTAGGCTCCCTTCATTAAGAACCAACAGTCCAATCAGCTCTGCACATAGTAACATAGTAATGATTTTGAGCAGTATACCACTGGGTCCATCTAGCCTACCCTTCCAAACCTCCCATCAGAGGGTGAATTCAGATTTCTTATTGTTATTCTGGAACTAATAGCCCTCCATTCATTCTCCTTTCATCCCTAATAACTCCATGCCCTTCTGCCTCCATTTCTATCCTTTCTCATTTAATAACCCATTATCTGCTAATAATTATCCTTTTTCCTCTAATAACTCATATCCTTTCTCCACAATCTCTATCCATTCATAAGATCTTCCTCACTGCAATGCTCCATCCCACACTCAACAAGCTTCCCGCTGGAGTGGAACCTGTTCACCTTCGTCGCCTCCAGGCCAGATCCAAAACTGTCCCATCCTGTCGTCGAACTACAGTACGCAGACGACGCTTGCGTCTGCGCACATTCAGAGGCTGAATTCCAAGCCATCGTCAACATCTTCACCGAGGCGTACGAAAGCATAGGCCTTACACTAAACATCCGTAAGACAAAGGTCCTCCACCAACCTGACCCCGCCACACAGCACTGCCCCCCGGTCATCAAGTTCCATGGCGCGGCCCTGGACAACGTGGACCACTTTCCATAACTCGGGAACCTACTATCAGCAAGGGCAGACATAGATGACGAGGTCCAACACTGCCTCCAATGCGCCAGCGCAGCCTTCGGCCGCCTGAAGAAGAGAATGTTCGAGGTGCCAGGTTTGAGGGCCTGATCCAAGATTATGGTCTACAGGACATACCTGCCCTCCTATATGGCTCAGAGTAATGGACCATATGCAGTAGACACCTCAAATCGCTGGAGAAATACCACCAACGATGTCTCAGCAAGATCCTGAAAATCCCCTGGGAGGATAGACGCACCAACGTCAGTGTTCTCGATCAGGCCAACATCCCCAGCATCGAAGCACTGACCACACTCGACCAGCTCTGTTGGGCGGGCCACATTGTCCGCATGCCCGACACATGACTCCCAAAGCAAGCGCTCTACTCGGAACTCCTACACGGCAGGCAATCCCCAGGTGGGCAGTGGAAACGTTTCAAGGACACCCTCAAAGCCTCCCTGATAAAGTGCGACATCCCCACTGACACCTGGAAATCCCTGGCCAAAGACCGCCCTAAGTGGAGGAAGTGCATCCGGGAGGGCGCCGAGCACCTCGAGTCTCGTTGCCGAGAGCATGCAGAAACCAAGCGCAGGCGTGGAAGGAGCGTGCAGCAAACCAGTCCCACCCACCCTTTCCTTCAACCACAGTCTGTCCCACCTGTGACAGAGACTGTAATTCCCTTATTGGACTGTTCAGTCAGCTGAGAACTCACTTAGTGGAAGCAAGTCTTCCTCGATTTCGAGGGACTGCCAATGATGATGATATGTAGCTTTCAGTCACATCAATCCAGCCTAATCCCACAGGTCCACACCTTGTAAATCAATCTGTTATGCAAGGTACAGGTTGTATCAAATGTTTTCCTGAAACCCTCACCAGATCTATAACCTTCTGAAATAAAGCCAGTAAATCAGTCAGACATGACCTGCTCTATTTGAATCTATACTGGTTCCCTTTGGTCAGACCCTGTCCTTTCCGATCAGCTCCTGTGCTATCTCCTCATCAAAGTCACAAACCCCACAATCGAGGTTAGGCCCACAGATCTTTAATTTGAGGGTTCCATGCAGCACAATCAGTACTTTCCAATCCATTGGGACGTTACCTGATTCCGGTGAGGTTTGAAATAAATTGGTGAGGGGATTTGCAATTTCCTCAGCCAACTCCCTTAGATAGGAACTGTTGGAGCCTGGAGCCTTGTTTACTTTCAGCTTCTGAAACCTTTCTACTATGTTTCCCTTGTGGTATTAAGGGTTTCCTGGTTATTCCCTCTCCCTTATGCTGTTCCTCCTGTTCAGACATCATTGCCCTCACAAAATAATGATTTGGCAATTCCACCGCTTCACTGTGTTCAGACCCCACCCACACTGCCGCTGAAATTAACAACGCTAAACTTCAAATGTTCCACTTAAACTTGTTGTCTTATTCCCTCATTAGTTAGCAGCAAATCCAATATTGTCTTTTCTTTTCTGTGTTTCTTCATCTGTAAGAAGATATTCTTGATATTTGAGTAAACTCCCTGGTGCATACAGACTGAGATTTACAGTGGGGACAATCTGTCAAAAGATTAAAATGATTACAACTGAAGTATCCCTCCAATATTCATCCTTCCGCAGCAGTACTTCCCCCTCCTTGGTTTGATTTAGATTTGCATTCTTTTCCTACCACCGATATATTCCCTTTTCTATCTTCCAGTCCACCTAAAGGTACTGTGACACATTTCCAAAGATTTTCCTGACAAACCATGTCCTCCTGTTCCCTCCTTTCCTCTTTTCTCTTTTTCATGAAACACACGCAGCCCTGCACATCTGTTCCCTACACACCATCCTCCTTTTAGTACTTGCAGTAACTCCATCATACTTGCTCCCATTCACCATCAATTCTAACTCATCGACTTTATCTCTCTGCTCCTACCATTCATATTTACATGTCTTTCAGTATTCCGTCATCCTTCCTGTATCACTCTGACTCACTCCAAGTAGCGGTTCCACAATCTCATGGTCTCCCCTTTTGTTTTCCAGTGTAAATCCCTCCTACCCTTTTTATTTATCTTGACTGTTTTATTAGCCAAGGCGAAGGCCAGCTTGACGATGCAGCCTTCTCTCTCCCTCCCTTCCAGCCCCCCTCACTTCTACCCCATGTGCTGAGCCAAACATTGATACACCTGCTCTTGGTCTCTAAATGTCCACATTGCCATCAATCATCTCCATAGCTCCTGACATTTCCTCTGTAGGACTTCCAATCCCAACCAACCAGCCACAGCCTCCAGCTTCTAATTCTTCTCCCCTCCCCTCTCTCCAATCACACAACCCTTCCCATCCACTTTGCCAAATCGCAACCTCCCATACCTGGAAACATTTCATTCAGGACTTCCAGTAACACTTGGAAAAACCATTTATGAAGATGGATGAGCTAAGATGGGCCAAATGTCCTTCCTCATCTATATATTATGATGTGCGACTTCAGCTGAAATGTCAAGCTGTACAGATACTCTCAGATTTGCTGTGTATTTCCCACATTTGCTGTTTTTTCTTTCAGACTGCCAATGTTACTTCCTTTTATCTCTCCTGTCCATTAATCTAAGGATGGGATGATCAGCTGATGTTTGTGAAGTGCCGGGCACTGACTGTTATTTTCCTGCTGCTTTCATTTAGGGGAAATAGTGCCAACACGATCACTGGCAAAGTGAATCAGCTGGAAACCATTCTCATTCAGCTCCAGGATGACCTACGGAAGGTATCGCCTCTTAACCTGCTCCTTCTTCACATCCATTTTACCATGTCAAATGTCAGAATTTGAAATACTATTAAATAATATAGCCCCCTCTCTGTAAATCCATTTTTCTTTTATACTCCTCCCTCCCTCCGCGCAGCCCTCCATCCCACCCTCCCTCCGTACATCCTTCCCTTCATGCAGCCCTCCTTCCCTCCGCGCAGCCCTCTCCCTCCCCTTCCGCGCACCCCTCATTTTCCAACAAATTATCGATTCTGGATCAGTTCCTATGGACTGGAGGGTAGCTAATGTAACACCACTTTTTAAAACATGAGGGAGAGAGAAAAAAGGGAATTATAGACCGGTTAGCCTGACATCAGTAGTGGGGAAAATGTTGAAATCAATTATTTAAGATGAAATAGCAACGCATTTGGAAAGCAGTGACATGATCGATCCAAGTCAGCATGGATTTATGAAAGGGAAATCCTGCTTGACAAATCTTCTAGAATTGTTTGAGGATGTAACCAGTAGAGTGGACAAGGGAGAACCAGTGGATGTGGTGTATTTGGACTTTCAAAAGGCTTTTGACAAGGTCCCACATAAGAGATTGTGCAAAATTAAAGCACATGGTATTGGGGGTAATGTACTGGTGTGGATAGAGAACTGGTTGGCAGACAGGAAGCAGAGAGTCGGAATAAACGGGCCCTTTTCGGAATGGCAGGCAGTGACTAGTGGAGTGCCGCAGGGCTCAGTGCTGGGACCCCAGCTATTTACAATATACATCAATGATTTAGATGAAGGAATTGAGTGTAATATCTCCAAGTTTGCAGATGACACTAAGCTGGGTGGCGGTGTGAACTGTGAGGAGGATGCTAAGAGGCTGCAGAGTGACTTGGTTAGGTTGTGGGCAAATGCATGGCAGATAATGTGGATAAATATGAGGTTATCCACTTTGGTGGCAAAAATAGGAAGACAAAATATTATCTGAATGGCGGCAGATTAGGAAAAGGGGAGGTGCAACGAGACCTGGGTGTCATGGTACATCAGTCATTGAAAGTTGGCATGCAGGTACAGCAGGCGGTGAAGAAGGCAAATGGTATGTTGGCTTTTATATCTAGGGGATTTGAGTATAGGAGCAGGGAGGTCTTACTGCAGTTGTACAGGGCCTTGGTGAAGCCTCACCTGGAATATTGTGTTCAAGTTTGGTCTCCTAATCTGAGGAAGGACGTTCTTGCTATTGACAGAGTGCAGCGAAGGTTCACCAGACTGATTCCCGGGATGGCAGGACTGTCATATGAGGAGAGACTGGATCGACTGGGCCTGTATTCACTGGAGTTTAGAAGGATAAGAGGGGATCTCATAGGAACATATAAAATTCTGACGGGACTGGACAGCTTAGATGCAGCAAGAATGTTCCCGATATTGGGAAAATCCAGAACCAGGGGACACAATCTGAGGATAAGGGGTAAGCATTTAGGACTGAGATGAGGAGAAACTTCTTCACTCAGAGAGTTGTTAAACTGTGGAATTCCCTACCGTAGAGAGTTGTTGATGCCGGTTCATTGGATATATTCAAGAGGGAGTTAGATATGGCCCTTACGGCTAAAGGGATCAAGGGGTATGGAGAGAAAGCAGGAAAGGGGTACTGAGGGGGTGATCAGCCATGATCATATTGAATGGTGGTGCAGACTCGAAGGGCCGAATGGCCTACTCCTGCACCTATTTTCTATGTTTCCTCCCTCCCTCCGTGCACCCCTCCTCCAGACCTCCCTCCGTGCACCCCTACTCCTGAACTCCCTCCCTCCCTCTCTCAGTGTATTCAAGCATATAGATGTATCTGATATAATTCGGGAGAAAAGGTCTTGCAAGACTGTAAAGCTACGGGCGCAGTTGTTTTTATTTGATCTACTTTTGTGAGCAGGAAAAGGAAGACAAGGCGATGCTGCAAGCTGAGGTTCACCACCTGCGACATGACAACCTGCGGCTTCAGGAGGAGTCCCAGACCGCTGCCGCACAATTACGCAAATTTACTGAGTGGTTCTTCAATACCATCGACAAGAAGTCCTGATGTACAAACACCATGATAAAGCACTTGGTGGAAAATGTATTAACTCCTAGAATGTTATACTAATCCGTTCAGAAATAGGTATAAGTGTTGTAGCTATAATTATGTGTCTGATTCTGTTCACACCAACACACCAATGATGAGAATAAGTTACACCTAGCAGTGTCTGCTCGCCATGCAGCTGAAACTCACCCAGAGCCCCTTGGCCTCCTGTATTGTAAAATAGAATCTTGAGACAGTAACTTCAATGTAAAAGGTGCTCTATTTTTTGTAATTAGTTTATTTCATTGTCGCAGTGTCATAGCAATAAGACTTTAGTGATACCCATGGGGCTTTGTTTGGAATTTAGCACTAGTCTGATGAAGCAGGTTTAGATACAATTACTTTAGGGGAATGTTCATTTGCAGGAATAAACATTGGTGCCTGGAACAAGCAGTGTTCTGATGTTTAAAGCTACACTTGCCTTTTGAATGGCTCACTACTAAATCTACAACTTCACTGATTTTTGTACAGTTCATTAACGGCTGTAGTGTGTACACAGTGAGTCAGCAAGCCACTTGTACAATGCCAAATTTGTTTATCTTTGTACAGAAGCTCTAAATGAAAAGTGTCTTGTATTTAACAATTATTTAAAATTATTTAACCTTAAATTGTTAAATTTATTAAGTTTTGTTTATCTGCACTATGAAAAACAGAGTTTGCTGTAAATTGTGTTGTCTGTAGTTTGTCAGTACAAAGACTGTCATGGTTTGTAGTAAATGTAACATTTGGATGCTGCTAGTATACAATATTCCCTGGTTTGTACGCTTTGAGAAACGTGCTCTTTTTAAACTACTTAATTTGAAATGTGACATACAGTTGCTTTTTTAATAAATGTAGGACATAAAGTTAGTTGCTCTATCTCTTCTTTTTCTGCTATTTGTATTTCCAGTGTCAGGTCATGACCGAGAAGGAGCACCTGCTGTTGCTGCTGGCCTCTGGGCTCGTGGCTAGGATTATTTCATCCTGCGAATGTGATACTGAGTGTTAATATGTCAGTGCATGCAGAGTGTAGGAGGATGGGGCATTTGCACACTCAAATCAGTAAGTCGTTGATTGTGCTATCAGGGGAGTTAGAGAGAAGACACATCATTGGAAGAGATGATGGAAAGCAGAAAAGCAGCGTAGATTTACGAGAATTCTACCTGTACTCCAAGGGTAAGATTACGCAAACTAGGGATGTATTTCCTGGAATCTAGAAGATTTGGGGTGATTTAATTGAAGTTTTCAAGATATTAAGGGGAATAGATAGGGTAGGTAGAGAGAAACTATTTCTGCTGGTTGGGGAGTCCAGGACTAGTGGCAGAGTCTAAAAATTAGAGCCAGGCCTTTCAGGAGTGAAGTTAGGAAACACTGCTACACACAAAGAAAGTAAGTCTTGCATTTATATAGCGCCTTTAATGACCACTGGACGTCTCAAAGCTCTTTACAGCCAATGAAGTACTTTTGGTGTGTAGTCACTGTTGTAATGTGGTAGAGATTTGGAACACTCTCCCGCAAATTTCAGTTGATAGATCAATTCGTTTTAAATCGGAGATTGATAGATTTCTGCTAACCAAAGATATAAACGGATATGTGGCAAAGGCAGGTATATGGAGTTAGAAACATAGAAAATAGGTGCAGGAGCAGGCCATTCGGCCCTTCGAGCCTGCACCACCATTTAATGAGTTCATGGCTGATCATTCACCTCAGTACCCCTTGATCCCTTTAGCCGTAAGGACTACATCTAACTCCAATTTGAATATATCTAACGAACTGGCCTCAACAACTTTCTGTGGTAGAGAATTCCACAGGTTCACCACTCTCTGGGTGAAGAAGTTTCTCCTCATCTCGGTCCTAATTGGCTTACCCCTTATCCTTAGACTGTGACCCCTGGTTCTGGACTTCCCCAACATCGGGAACATTCTTCCTGCATCTAACCTGTCCAGTCCAGTCAGAATTTTATGTTTCTATAAGATCCTTCATCACTTTGAACACCTCTATCAAATCTCTGCATATCTTCCTCTGCTCTAAGGAGAACAGCCCCAGCTTCTCTAATCTCTCCACATTACTGAAATCCCTCATCCTTGGTACCATTCTAGTAAATCCCCTTCGACACCGTACTCCAGCTGAGGCCGAATACATAATTATTCTTTTAAATTTTTCTCCCTGTCCAACCGCTCCCAAAGACATTGATTCCTCGTTGGGTGAGTGTACAGTTCCACAGACACCCGGCACTCCCTGATACCTCACCCAACTATCCGAATTTTGTGTCTGTGATTGTCGACAAGCCATTCGGTTTTGACATTCACATATTAGGGTTTTGCATGCCTGATACACGACTTCCAAAGCAAGCGCTCTACTCTGAACTCCGACAAGGCAAGCCAGCCCGAGATGGGCAGACGAAACGTTTCAAGGACACCCTCAAAGCCTCCTTGATAAAATGCAACATCTCCACTGACACCTGGGAGTCCCTGGCCAAAGACTGCTCGAAGTGGAGGAAGTGTATTTGGGAGGGTGCTGAGCACCTCTAATCTCATCGCTGAGAGCATGCAGAGAGCATGTTGAGAGAGGCGGGAGTCAGTGAGAGGCAACGGCCTATAAAGGCTCAGCAGTCGGGCAGTCCGGGGAGAGGCGGGAGAGGTAGGAGTCGGCAAGAGGCAGCGGCCTATAAAGGCTCGGCAGTCGGGCAGTCCGGGGAGCGTCGAGAGAGGTAGGAGTCAGCGAGAGGCAGCAGCCTATAAAGGCTCAGCAGTCCGGGGAGAGGCGGGAGCCGGCGAGAGGCAGCGGCCTATAAAGGCTCAGCAGTCGGGCAGTCCGGAGAGAGAGGCGGAGCTTGTACAGCTCCAGCAAGGAGAGAAAGCAAAAAAGAAGTAGAAAGAAATCAAAAGGTGACATCACAGCCAAGGGAGTAAGTGATTGGCTGGTGATTGGTGAGTAGCTTTTCTTTTTTATATCAGTCAGTAACTTTTAATATTGTTGTTGTCAATTTAAGGGTAACTAAGGGTTAAGTCATGGCAGGAGAGCTCGGTCATGTGATATGCTTCTCCTGTACCACTTCCGGTGTCCCTGACGACTACATCTGCGGGAAGTGTATTCGCCTCCAGCTCCTGACTGACCGCGTTGCGGAGGGTGGATTCACTCTGCAGCATCCACGATGCTGAGAATGACGTGAGTAGCACGTGTAGCGAGTTGATCTTATCGCAGGTGAAGGGTCCACAGCCAGCGAGGGAATGGAAGACCAGCAGGAAGAGCAGTGCAAGGAAGGTAGTGCAGGGGTCCCCTGCGGTCATCCCCCTGCAAAACAGATACACCATTTTGAGTACTGTTGGGGGGGATGACTCATCAGGGGAGGGCAGCAGCAGCCAAGTTCATGGCACCGTGGCTGGCTCTGTTGCACAGGAGAGCAGGAAAAAGAGTGGGAGAGCGATAGTGATAGGGGATTCAATTGTGAGGGGAATAGATAGGCGTTTCTGCGGTTGCAACCGAGACTCCAGGATGGTATGTTGCCTCCCTGGTGCAAGGGTCAAGGATGTCTCGGAGTGGGTGCAGGACATTCTAAAAATGGAGGGAGAACAGCCAGTTGTCGTGGTGCACATTGGTACCAACGACATAGGTAAAAAAAAAAAGGGATGAAGTCCTACAAAACGAATTTTAGGAGCTAAATTAAAATGTAGGACCTCAAAAGTAGTAATCTCGGGATTGCTACCAATGCCACGTGCTAGTCAGAGTAGGAATCGCAGGATAGCGCAGATGAATACGTGGCTTGAGCAGTGGTGCAGCAGGGAGGGATTCAAATTCCTGGGGCATTGGAACTGGTTCTGGGTGAGGTGGGACCAGTACAAACCAGATGGTCTGCACCTGGGCAGGACCGGAACCAATGTCCTAGGGGGAGTGTTTGCTAGTGCTGTTGGGGAGGAGTTAAACTAATATGGCAGGGGGATGGGAACCAATGCAGGGAGACAGAGGGAAACAAAAAGGAGACAAAAGCAAAAGACAGAAAGGAGATGAGGAAAAGTGGAGGGCAGAGAAACCCAAGGCAAAGAACAAAAAGGGCCACTGTACAGCAAAATTCTAAAAGGACAAAGGGTGTTAAAAAAACAAGCCTGAAGGCTTTGTGTCTTAATGCAAGGAGTATCCGTAATAAAGTGGATGAATTAACTGTGCAAATAGATGTTAACAAATATGATGTGATCGGGATTACAGAGACATGGCTTCAGGATGATCAGGGCTAGGAACTCAACATCCAGCGGTATTCAACATTCAGGAAGGATAGAATAAAAGGAAAAGGAGGTGGGATAGCATTGCTGGTTAAAGAGGAGCTTAATGCAATAGTTAGGAAGGACATTAGTTTGGATGATGTGGAATCTATATGGGTACAGCTGCAGAACACAAGGGCAAAAAACGTTAGTGGGAGTTGTGTACAGACCTCCAAACAGTAGTAGTAATGTTGGGGAGGGCATCAAACAGGAAATTAGGGGTGCATGCAATAAAGGGGTGCATGCAGTTATAATGGGTGACTTTAATATGCACATAGATTGGGCTAGCCAAACTGGAAGCAATACGGTAGAGGAGGATTTCCTGGAATGCATAAGGGATGGTTTTCTAGATCAATATGTCGAGGAACCAACTAGGGGGGAGGCCATCTTAGACTGGGTGTTGTGTAATGAGAGAGGATTAATTAGCAATCGCATTGTGAGATGGCCCCTTGGGGAAGAGTGACCATAATATGGTGGAATTCTGCATTAGGATGGAGAATGAAACAGTTAATTCAGAGACCATGGTCCAGAACTTAAAGAAGGGTAACTTTGAAGGTATGAGGCATGAATTGGCTAGGATAGATTGGCAAATAATACTTAAGGGGTTGACTGTGGATGGGCAATGGCAGACATTTAGAGACCGCATGGATGAACTACAACAATTGTACATTCCTGTCTGGCGTAAAAATAAAAAAGGGAAGGTGGCTCAACTGTGGCTATCAAGGGAAATCAGGGATAGTATTAAAGCCAAGGAAGTGGCATATAAATTGGCCAGAAATAGCAGCGAACCCGGGGACTGGGAGAAATTTAGAACTCGGCAGAGGAGGACAAAGGGTTTGATTAGGGCAGGGAAAATGGAGTACGAGAAGAAGCTTGCAGGGAACATTAAGGCGGATTGCAAAAGTTTCTATAGGTATGTAAAGAGAAAAAGGTTAGTAAAGACAAACGTAGGTCCCCTGCAGTCAGAATCAGGGGAAGTCATAACGGGGAACAAAGAAATGGCAGACCAACTGAACAAGTACTTTGGTTCGGTATTCACTGAGGAGGACACAAACAATCTTCCGGATATAAAAGGGGTCAGAGGGTCTAGTAAGGAGGAGGAACTGAGGGAAATCCTTATTAGTCGGAAAATTGTGTTGAGGAAATTGATGGGATTGCAGGCCGATAAATCCCCAGGGCCTGATGGACTGCATCCCAGAGTACTTAAGGAGGTGGCCTTGGAAATAGCGAATGCATTGACAGTCATTTTCCAACATTCCATTGACTCTGGATCAGTTCCTATCGAGTGGAGGGTAGCCAATGTAACCCCACTTTTTAAAAAAGGAGGGAGAGAGAAAACAGGGAATTATAGACCGGTCAGCCTGACCTCAGTAGTGGGTAAAATGATGGAATCAATTATTAAGGATGTCATAGCAGTGCATTTGGAAAGAGGTGACATGATAGGTCCAAGTCAGCATGGATTTGCAAAAGGGAAATCATGCTTGACAAATCTTCTGGAATTTTTTGAGGATGTTTCCAGTAGAGTGGACAAGGGAGAACCAGTTGATGTGGTATATTTGGACTTTCAGAAGGCTTTCGACAAGGTCCCAAACAAGAAATTAATGTGCAAAGTTAAAGCACATGTGATTGGGGGTAGTGTGCTGACGTGGATTGAGAACTGGTTGGCAGACAGGAAGCAAAGAGTAGGAGTAAATGGGTACTTTTCAGAATGTCAGGCAGTGACTAGTGGGGTACCGCAAGGTTCTGTGCTGGGGCCTCAGCTGTTTACATTGTACATTAATGATTTAGACGAGGGGATTAAATGTAGTATCTCCAAATTTGCGGATGACACTAAGTTGGGTGGCAGTGAGAGCTGCGAGGAGGATGCTATGAGGCTGCAGAGTGACTTGGATAGGTTAGGTGAGTGGCCAAATGCATGGCAGATGAAGTATAATGTGGATAAATGTGAGGTTATCCACTTTGGTGGTAAAAACAGAGAGACAGACTATTATCTGAATGGTGACAGATTAGGAAAAGGAGAGGTGCAACGAGACCTGGGTGTCATGGTACATCAGTCATTGAAGATTGGCATGCAGGTACAGCAGGCGGTTAAGAAAGCAAATGGCATGTTGGCCTTCATAGCGAGTGGATTTGAGTACACGGGCAGGGAGGTGTTGCTACAGTCGTACAGGACCTTGGTGAGGCCACACCTGGAGTATTGTGTACAGTTTTGGTCTCCTAACTTGAGGAAGGACATTCTTGCTATTGAGGGAGTGTAGCGAAGGTTCACCAGACTGATTCCTGGGATGGTGGGACTGACCTATCAAGAAAGACTGGATCAACTGGGCTTGTATTCACTGGAGTACAGAAGAATGAGAGGGGACCTGATCGAAACGTTTTAAAATTTTGACGGGTTTAGACAGGTTAGATGCAGGAAGAATGTTCCCAATGTTGGGGAAGTCCAGAACCAGGGCTCACAGTCTAAGGATAAGGGGTAAGCCATTTAGGACCGAGATGAGGAGAAAGTTCTTCACCCAGAGAGTGGTGAACCTGTGGAATTCTCTACCACAGAAAGTAGTTGAGGCCAATTCACTAAATATATTCAAAAGGGAGTTAGATGAAGTCCTTACTACTAGGGGGATCAAGGGGTATGACGAGAAAGCAGGAAGGGGGTACTGAATTTGCATGTTCAGCCATGAACTCATTGAATGGCGGTGCAGGCTAGAACAGCCGAATGGCCTACTCCTGCACCTATTTTCTATGTTTCTATGTCTATGTTTCTAAACCAAGTGCAGGCAGCGGAAGTAGCGTGCGGCAAACCTGTCCCACCCACCCTTTCCTTCAACCACCTGTGACAGAGACTATAATTCCTGTGTTGGACTGTTCAGTCACCTGAGAATTCACTTTTAGAGTGGAAGCAAGTCTTCCTTGATTTTGAGGGACTGCCTATGATGTCTGGCGATCAAGATTATGGGAGTCCTGGCCAATCCATCACGTCTCATTGAGGACAATTGCAGCCCAACTTAACTAGAAATCTCAGCAGCGAGAAGCTGATGTGGCACCTTCCTAATTTGGCTGGGGTAGAGGTAATTGCTTAATGCACCCAACAATTGGGGTGGGGACTGTTGGATGCTTCTGTGGAAATGGGGGTATTACGGCCATCGTGTTCTGTCCACTGAGCCACGGCTGGTTCCAACCCTTCACCTCATGACTTCATGGCGGGAATGATACCATGCACATTCCTCATATGAAGTATCCCTATTTCTTTAAGCATTGCTCATATGGATTTAAGATGTAATAGGCTCGGGTTCCCCTGCTGCAATCGATCGCAGGTCGGAGCAGCAGTGTAGATCACATTGGTACCTATATGTAAATGCCCTGACCCCACACACTGGTTCAGGGTCAGGGCACAAGTAATGGGTTCAAAGGTCCCACCTCGCCAATGGTCCAGCGCCTTTTGTCACCGAGAGGAAATTTGGGGGAAGCAAGATATTGTCTGAATAGTACAGTACTGTTGTTCCGAGTGTGGTGATGTGTTGAGTCTCTTTCCACGGAATTTGCTATTCCACTAACAGTGGAATAGACAACAGACCCTGCACTTTCACATCATCTGAGGGCAGACTTGGCAAGTGGAGTCTCTCAGCTGATTTCATCATCATCATCATCATCATAGGCAGTCCCTCGAAGCAAGGATGACTTGCTTCCACGCCAAAAAGGGATGAGTTTGCAGGTGTTTTAATAGAGGATCGAATATTCCAGATCCTGAAGGGTGGAAGATGCCTGTGCGTGGATTTTTTTACGTGTGGTGACCGTTGCACACCAACCACCACGCGGGCTTGACAGAGCGAGGTCTTGGTCCAGTGGCAAGAGTTGACCAAGACAACTGGAGACCTGCTCTGCTGCACGGACCTAGTGCGCGCACACACATATCGCACTGTGGGCTGGTCCGTGCTGTCCCTGGGCCCCAGACTCTCGCCTCCCATCCCTCTACGATGTGATTTACAGCTGATTTACAATCTTAAAGTTCCCCTTGCTGTTTCTGCGAAATCCTTCTTGCAGTTTTGGCTTCAAATTTGCTTATTTTCCCAGAGCACGCAGAACAGGCGAGAGTCGTAACACAAGGGTTCAGATCTAACCCTTTCCTGTTAAATCAAGGTGCGCGACACAAAGGGAAATAGTATCGGGGCCTGCAGAGTCACACAAACTGGCTCAATACGTGGCTGGAGGATGCAGAGTAAAGTCGCGGTATTTGGGAATATTCAGGCGAAGAGTTGAGTAGTTAAGCGAGAACAATGGCACCTTCATAAATAACGGGGAATCTCTCTAAAATCAAAGGGCAGGGTAGTGGGATACACTTTAACCAAGTAGAGACAAAGAGACTTGCGAAACATTGAGGCAGTCAGCGCATGAGTCAGAGGAGGTAATGATCAAACTTTACAGCGCTCTCCGACTGCACCCAGCTCTGGTTGCTGAAACACGAGGCTCATCTGAAGTTTTGTGTAACGTATTGATGAATAACACATGTATGAGATGTGTCATTAAAAACAGAAAATGCTGGACAACACTCAGCATGGGTGGCGAGAGAAAGAGCGTTAACATTTCAGGACAATCACCTTTCCTCAAAACAGGAAGAAGCTAGAGATTTTATATTACCAGCAAGAAAGAAAGATTTGCATTTATATCATAGCTTACACCACCTCCGGACATTTCAAAGCACTTTACAGTCATGGAGTACTGTTGAAATGTAAAGTAGGAAACACGGTAGCCCACTGCGCACAGCAAGCTCCCACAAACAGCAATGTAATAATGACCAGATAATCTGTTTTTTGAAGGGATAAATATGTTGATTGAGGAATACATATTGGCCAGGACACCAGGGATAACTCCCCTGCTCCTCTTTGAACTAGTACTGCGAGATCTTTTCCATCCACCTGAGAGAGCAGACTCGGTTTTAACGTCTCATCCGAGAGACAGCACCACCAACACTGCAGCACTCCCTCAGCACTGCACTGGAGTGTCAGCCTCGGTCTTTGTGCTCAAATGGGGGTGGGGGGAGGAAGAGAGAAAAGATCAAATAGGAAGTTCTGTGTAAGGGTGCAAGGCAGGAGTGATTGAATTATAAAAGGGGGTGATAATGGGAGCAGTAAAGAAACTAAAGATGGGTCTAGCGGAGCAGTTCAGAGAAGGTTCACTAGGTTGATTCTGCAGAGGAGGGGTTTGACTTATGAGGAAAGGTTGAGTAGGTTGGGCCTGTACTCATTGGAATTCAGAAGAATGAGAGGTGATCTTATCGAAACGTATAAGATTATGAGGGGGGCTTGATAAGGTGGATGTGGAGAGGATGTTTCCACTGATGGGGGAGACTAGAACTAGAGGGCATGATCTTAGAATAAGGGGCCGCCCATTTAAAACTGAGATGAGGAGGAATTTCTTCTCTCGGTTGTAAATCTGTGGAATTCGCTGCCTCAGGGAGCTGTGGAAGCTGGGACATTGAATAAATTTAAGACAGAAATAGACAGTTTCTTAAACGATAAGGGGTTCTGGGGAGCGGGCGGGGAAGTGGACCCGAGTCCATGATCAGATCAGCCACGATCGTATTAAATGGCGGAGCAGGCTCGAGGGGCAGTATGGCCTACTCCTGCTCCTATTTCTTATGTTGTTAAATGGCAACAACAGAATCATTACCAGAACCTGCTGTCCAAGAAAATGGGGGCAGTGGTTATGATCTGAAATTGTTGAACTCAATGTTGAATCCGGAATAGTTGTAAAGTGCCTAAGCGAAGGATGAAATTCTGTTACTTGAACTTGCGTTGAGCTTCACTGGAACAGTGTAGGAGGCCGAAGACAAGTCAGAGTGGGAGTGGGACGGAGAATTAAAAGTGCAAACGACTGGGTGCTCCAGGTCACGCTTGTGGACTGAACGGAGGTGTTATCTCTCTTACAGCGTGCCTCTCTGAACCACAACATGTTCATCAAATAATTTCTCTACTGTGCAAACAGCAGTAATTATCTGCTGTGACTGGATGCTGTGGGCTGCCTCTCTCTTTTCTCCAAGAGCCCGACAGTGATTTAAATTGGCAACTCCAGCAGTAAAATGAGATCCTGCACCGCCGCAGACATTAACAGCCGCAGCCCGTGGGGGCAGCTTTTAAATGCAAACAGGAGTCAGATATAGATAGGACTGGGCAGGGGTTTGGATCGTGGCTGGAGTTCTGACCTTTGCTGATTAATCAAACTGACGTTGGCTTTAAAAACTCTGCTTTTGCTGTCTGATTCACATTGGCTGGAAATCTGAACTGTCTCGTCCAAAGCTAGAGAGGTCCTGAGCTTAACCCAACCACCGACTCTCACATTAGCCTTTAGGGAGGCCCACTTCTTCCTAAAGGATGC
Source organism: Pristiophorus japonicus (assembly GCF_044704955.1). Classification (NCBI taxonomy): domain Eukaryota; kingdom Metazoa; phylum Chordata; class Chondrichthyes; family Pristiophoridae; genus Pristiophorus; species Pristiophorus japonicus. The sequence continues at coordinate 2,397,404 of NC_091983.1, read as the reverse complement.
TGCACTGTGACCCAAGAAATCCATCTGTTTGGTTGTGTCTACGCCATCAATAACCCACAACAGATTCACTTACCTTCTGTCTGCTGATACCCCCAATACTTTGATTGCCAACGATGTAACAATTTGTTTCAAGCCATCGAATTATTTCTTAATCATTTGTAAGCCTGAAGTCTGACTATTGATGAGAAGACCCACAAAGTCTTAGCATCAGCTTTAAGTAAATATTCAAATGTGAGTCTAAATGCATAGCAGATGCAGTATAATGTGGATAAATGTGAGGTTTTCCACTTTGATGGTAAAAACAGGAAGGCAGATTATTATCTGACAGATTAGTAAAAGGGGGGGGGGGGAGTGCAACGAGACCTGGGTGTCATGGTACATCAGTCATTGAAAGTTGGCATGCAGGTACAGCAGGCGGTGTAGAAGGCAAATGGCATGTTGGCCTTCATAGCTAGGGGATTTGAGTATAGGAGCAGGGAGGGCTTACTGCAGTTGTACAGGGCCTTGGTGAGGCCACACCTGGGATATTGTGTTCAGTTTTGGTCTCCTAATCTGAGGAAGGACGTTCTTGCTATTGAGGGAGTGCAGCGAAGGTTCACCAGACGGATTCCCGGGATGGCAGAACTGACATATGAAGAAAGACTGGATCAACTAGGCTTATATTCACTGGAATTTAGAAGAATACGAGGGGATCTCATAGAAACATAAAATTCTGACGTGACTGGACAGGTTAAATGCATGAAGAATGTTCCCGATGTTGGGGAAGCCCAGAGCCAGGGGTCACAATCTAAGAATAAGGGGTAAGCCATTTAGGACCGAGATGAGGAGAAACTTCTTCACTCAGAGTTGTTAACCTGTGGAATTCTCTACCACAGAGAGTTGTTGATGCCAGTTTGTTAGATATATTCAAAAGGGAGTTAAATGAGGCCCTTACGGCTAAAGGGATCAAGGGGTATGGAGAGAAAGCAGGAATGGGGCACTAAAGTTATATGATCAGCCATGATCTTATTGAATGGTGGTGCAGGCTCGAAGGGCCGAATGGCCTGCTCCTGCACCTATTTTCTCTGTTTCTCAATCCTTTGACTCTTCATACTCCAAACTCTTCCAATGAACATGGGCAGAGGAGCAGGCCATTCAGCCCCTTGATCATTCAATTAGAACCTCCGATCCATCTACCCTCCCTGCCAACCCTATAAAACCAGTTCACACATTCCCTACCTAGTTCACATTCATATTGCTGGAACACAATATATCTCGGAACATTGCTGTTTAATTCCCCTACTTATTTATGCTCCAAGCCAAATACACACCCCAACACAGCAGTCATGCGAATCAACCAATGATTTCATTGCAGGTTTAGCACAGGCCTCTAAATGGAGATGTGCAGTGATTGTCTTTCCTTGCTCTGTATCCCCTAGACACTGATAGTTAAATTGGGATTTTGAAGGAGATTGGATTCTCAATGTCAGTACAAAATGCTAGACCCAGAAAGCAATTATAGAAATTCCTGAGGAGGCAGAATTGTGTCCCTGTGCATTCCGCTGCGATTTAATTACTGCCGCACACATACTCCTGGGGATAGTCTGCCTGAAGCAAGGATGGAAACGAGTCCCACTTCTGTTGTCGTGCAGGTCCTATAATTACAGAGCACCTGCACTTCAATGTTGCCGGAGTAACACAAGCCAGGTCCCGGAACCATTAGAGAGAAGGTAGGATTCTAAAATGTTGCTAAAACGGAAGATCATTTATTGTTGTAAACCCAGTAATGTAAAAGGACTTTGCGATCAGGCACGGGACAGGTAAACGGGATTTTAAGGTGAACAAATCTGAGCCAGGCAGTGTGCATCCTGGGGTGAGGAATGTGGCTGTCATTCCAAAGGAGTCAGCAGTCACTGAGAAGGTTCTGCAGGGTCAGGAAGGAATAATAGGCAAATAGGGCAACAAATCAGACCCAGGCAAACCATACGTCAATTAACCTGATATCAGTAACATAAGGTAATGGAAGCTGGTCTTGGGGCTAGGCCCCAGAGGGGCCTGTATAGTAGTAGCTGAAAAGGAACTAGCCACGAGGCACCGAGAAGGGGACGATCCCACCTGGACAAACATTCAGGACATCTTTGAGGAAGAAGAGCAGCGCTTCCTGAGATGGTTTAGCGGATTTTCGGAAAGCTTTTGACAAACAAAAAGATCCACAGGGATCCAGACTAGGACATCAAAAGTTAGAAAATCAAAAACAAGCGGCTAAAAACTCGGGCGTGCCCGTTTAGGGGCGGTAACACACGCAGAAGTCTCTCCTTGTTCTGTATCAAGGTGATTGGATTCTCAATGTCAGTACAAAATGCTGGACCCAAAAAGCAATTATAGAAATTCCTGAAGAGGCTAAAGTTGTGCCCCTGTGCATTCCGCAGAAATCTCGCCTCTCACGGGAAATTGGGGTCACCGCCCCCCGAAAGGAAGTGGAATGCTGAATCGAGCACTCGACTTCCTTTCTGGGGGGCGCGGGGTGTACAGCTCGGGAGCGGGGTGCACTGGGCCGTGCAGGAGGGGCTTCTCCCTGAATTAAAGGGAAAGACCCAAGCTGCATACTCTGCATTAATGGAAGGGTCCGTCCTGGCCCACCGGGGAGCGGGGGTGCTACACCAATAGCCCAGCACTCGTGCAGTGTGTCGAGCTGACCAATCGCGGACGGGACCTGTGTTCAAAGCGGCAAGGGGCCGCACAAGGAAAGCGGCGGCCCACCTCCCCTTTAACTTGTGTCCCGCTTGCGATCGGCTGCCCGGGGCACGCCCCCTGAATTTGCCGTTGTCATCACCCGGTCCAATTCAGGGTCCGGGGCGCTGCACGCGGCGATGACATCACAATCTCTGGACGCAGAAGATCTGGGTGCAACGCCGTCACGCTGCCGCTAAACTCCCGCTGAATTTAACGGGACTCGCTAGCGGCACTAATGGGAGGTGCAAAGACTCAAATTTCTCCCCCAGAGATATGAGAGGAAATATAGAAAATAGGTGCAGGAGTAGGCCATTCGGCCCTTTGAGCCTGCACCACCATTCAATAAGATCATGGCTGATCATTCCCTCAGTACCCCTTTCCTACTTTCTCTCCATACCCCTTGATCCCTTTAGCCATAAGGGCCATATCTAACTCCCTCTTCAATATATCCAGTGAACTGGCATCAACAACTCTCTGTGGTAGGGAATTCCACAGGTTAACAAATCTCTGAATGAAGAAGTTTCTCCTCATCTCAGTCCTAAATGGCCCACCCCTTATCCCAAGACTGTGTCCCCTGGTTCTGGACTTCCCCAACATCGGGAACATTCTTCCCGCATCTAATCAGTCCAGTCCCGTCAGAATCTTATGTTTCTATGAGATCCCCTCTCTTCCTTATAAACTCCAGTGTATAAAGGCCCAGTTGATCCAGTCTCTCCTCATATGACAGTCCAGCCATCCCTGGAACCTTCACTGCACTCCCTCAATAGCAAGAACGTCCTTCCTCAGATTAGGAGACCAAAACTGAACACAATATTCCAGGTGAGGTCTCACCAAGGCCCTGTACAACTGCTCCTATACTCAAATCCCCTAGCTATGAAAGCCAACATACCATTTGCCTTCTTCGCTGCCTGCTGTATCTGCATGCCAACTTTCAATGACTGATGTATCATGACACCCAGGTCTCACCTCGCCTTTTCCTAACCTGCCACCATTCAGATTCAGGAATACTGAGGGGGGTTTGAGTGGAGCCCTGTGGGAGTCCGTGCTCAGGCCCCAGTAGTTTCTAGTCTATATTGGCGACCTGGAGATTGAATAGATGCAATTCCACAGCCAAGCTCAGATTCACGCACGGGCCGACAGGGTTTGTGCCCAGGGATGGGCTTCTGTAACCTTCCAGTGCTGCGGGCAACCCACAGTGTGAACTCCAAGGGCTTTTAGTTGCTCAATCCTTGCCACTCGGAGCTGAGTCCACGGAGCAGGCTTTGAGAGTGTAAGAAGGAGTTTTCTATCCCTTGGTCCCTGAGCTGAAGGAATGACAGCTTTTGATGCCAAACCTCCCTGCACCCAACTTCACAAAAACTGCCACAGTGCAGTCTGCAGTGACCTGTGTTTATTTTCCTCCCTCAGCATGCTCCTACTCCCTTCCCTGTTAAACCTCTTGTCAGCCAGCACACTGACGTTAACATATTTCATTTAAAGCGGGATAATAGAAAATGGTGTCCTACAAAACACCAAGTAAGTTTTACCCACAAGAGAGATTACCTGCAGAGCAACCGGGTACGGAGGAGGAGCATTACATTTCATCATAGGCAGTCCCTTGAAATCGAGGAAGATTTGCTTCCACTGTAAAAGTGAGTCCTCAGGTGGCTGAACAGTCCAATACGGAAATTACAGTCTCTGTCACAGGTGGGTCATTGAGGGAAGGGGTGGGTGGGACTGTTTTGCCGCACGCTCCTTCCGCTGCCTGCGCTTGTTTTCTGCATACTTTCGGCGACGAGACTCGAGGTGCTCAGCGCCCTCCCAGATGCTCTTCCTCCCCTTAGGACGGTCTTTGGCCAGGGACTCCCAGGTGTCGGTGAGGATGTTGCATTTTATCATGTTAGCGTTCTCGATCATTACATTTAATGGGGTATTTAACAGCGATGTTCCCGCGGAAAAGCCCAAGTCTTCATCAGTTTCACAGATTTCAGTGTGGGAGCAGGGTTGGCCACAGCACAGCCCATGTCAGAGCACTGAATGAGTGACCACAAGCGCTACATCCTCAAATTACGGTCAGTTTCAAGGAGGTAGTAACAGCAAACGCAGTTAGTTCGGTGTTATTACCGATCACAAATATCGGGCCAATGTGTATCACAATATATACACTCCTCACCCCACCCAAACCCATGTGATCTACTGGGAGAGGCAAAAAACAGACAGAAAACCTGTGTGGGGGGAACCTGGGAAATTACTCTCCGACATTTTTAGGCGATCGAAGCTAGCCCAGGAGATCACTCTGGCCCTGAATTCCCTGCAATACCTACCTTCTGTCAGAGGTGATCTCCACCCCAGCCAGGAACAGGTCCAGCTCTCGCTTGAAGTTGGCGACCACCTCATGGGACGCCAGCCTGTTCCAGAGGTCCCCTATTCTCTGGGAAAAGAGCCATCTCCTCACAGCTAATCTAGATCTGGTCTTAGACTACTTAAAATTGTGATCCCTGCTCCTCCTTAACCTATTCAATTGGAACAAACTGTCAACTGAAACACAATCTAGTCCCTTCATTTTCTTATAAACCTCAATCAGATTCCTCTAAGTCTACACTTTTCTAATGTACAGCAGGCACCTCAATGCACTGGAGACGTACCACTAGCGCTGCCTCTGCAGTTCCTGCAAATCCACTGGCAGAATAGGCGCCCCCCATGTTCTTGCTCAGGCCAATATTGACCACACTCGGTCAGCTCCGTTGGGCAGGCCACATTGTCCGCATGCCCGATACGAGACTCCCAAAGCAAGCGCTCTACTCGGAACTCCTACATGGCAGGCGAGCCCCAGGTGGGCAGAGGAAACGTTACAAGAACACCCTCAAAGCCTCCCTGATAAAATGCAACATCCTCACCGACACCTGGGAGTCCCTGGCCAAAGACCACCCTAAGTGGAGGAAGAGTATCCGGGAGGGCGCTGAGCACCTCGAGTCTCGTCGTCAAAAGCAAGCTGAAGCCAAGCGTAAACAGCGGAAGGAGCCGTGTGACAACCCAGCCCCCCACCCACCCGTCCCTCCAACCACTGTCTGCCCCACCTGTGACAGACTGTAGGTCCCGCATTGGACTCATCAGTCACCCGAGAACTCATGTTAGAGTGGAAACAAGTCTTTGCTGACTCCGAGGGACTGCCTAAGAAGGCAGAAGAAGGAAGAGTCGCAACTCTTTAAGCCTATCTTGATAACTAAGCTGCTTTAGACTAGGAATTAATCTAGTTGTCTTCCTCTACACCCTTTCTAAAGCCTCAATTCAGGGCTCCAAGAATTCTTAGTCTGGCTCTGCAAATGGCAAATGAAATTCACACAGACGATGTGTTGCTCATTGATCACGTGATTGTGCATCAGTTCCGGTCACCTTGTCACAACATATATACACAAGTATAACATGGCTGCCCCTTCATCCAGTACATTCTGGGAAATGCCCAGTCACCTTGTGTGTCGTTTCATTACATGAGATTTTCACTCAGAAAACTGATGTATTAAAAATAATAATGTGAATTTTCTTTTCTTCATCAAGACGATAGATGCAAAGGATAATTATTTCATGCTGTCTAATTTCTCCCCTCCTCAGAAGTTACAGAAAAAGGTAACATTGTCCAGTTTTGAATTCCATATGCTGAGGTAAAGGTTTGAAAATGTGACCCTGTACACAGTAGTGGTCAGTTTGCTCAGGTGACTGACCTCAGCGTTGACCAGAAGGATACGCATCACCTTCTTCTCAACGCCGTTCCGACTGAGTGCCAGCACGCAACACAAAGCCGCCCATAACTTAACTATTTCACACAAAGGCTGTCCGGGAAATAGAGAAAAATTAGTCCCACAACAGTGCTCTTCTGAGATTGGACAAAAGCAAATACTGTAGTTGGGAAAGACTGGAAGATATTCCATTGTGTGCAGGTGATAGAAATTCTCACTGTTAACTCTGGGAGCGTCAGAAGTTGAAAGTGTTTAATTCCCTGGCATTAACATCCCTCACACTGTCGGCCATGACTCAGTGGATAGCACACTCACCTCTGAGTCTGAAGGTTGTGAGTTCAAGTCCCACTCCAGCAACGTGAGCACAATAACCCAGGTTGACACTCCCAACGCAGTGCTGCACTATCGGAGTGCCGTCTTTTGGATGAGACGTTAAACCAAGGCTCTGTCTGCCCTCTCAGGTGGACGTAAAAGATCCCATGGTACTATTTTGAAGAAGAACGGGGGAGTTATCCCCGGTGTCCTGGGGCCAATATTTATTTCTCAATCATCATAACAAAAACAGCTTGATCTGGTCATTATCACATTGTTATTTGGGGGAGCTTGCTGTGCGCAAATTGGCTGCCATGTTTCCCACATTACAACGATACTCCAAAAGTACTTCATTGGCTATAAAGTGCTTTGAGACGTCTTGTGGCTGTGAAAGGCGCTATATAAATGCCAGTCTTTCTATCTTTGCAATGAACAAGGATCACCTTCCACCCTCAAGAAACCAATAAATCAAATCGAAATATAAAGTTCAGAACTGTGAAGTAATTGGTGAAGACTCCCTAGTGGAAGTGGATATGCTCGTGATGGTTTACTCTGAGTAACTATGTTCAAACAACTGGGGTGGGGGAAGGTTGTGGGGTTGGAGGAGGTTACAGAGATAGGGAGGGGTGTAGGACTGGAGGAGGTTACAGAGATAGGGAGGGTTGTAGAGCTGGAGGAGGTTACAGAGATAGGGAGGGTTGTAGGGCTGGAGGAGGTTACAGAGATAGGGAGGGTTGTAGGGCTGGAGGAGGTTATAGAGATAGGAAGGGTTGTGGGGCTGGAGAAGGTTACAGAGAAAGGGAGGGTTGTAGAGCTGGAGGAGGTTACAGAGATAGGGAGAGTTGTGGGGTTGGAGGAGGTTACAGAGATAGGGAGGGTTGTAGGGCTGGAGGAGGTTATAGAGATAGGGAGGGGTGTAGGGGCTGGAGGAGGTTACAGAGATAGGGAGGGATGTAGGGCTGGGGGAGGTTACAGAGATAGAAAGTGTTGTAGGGCTGGAGGAGGTTGCAGAGATAGGGAGGGTTGTAGGGCTGGAGGAGGTTACAGGGAAAGGGAGGGTTGTAGGGCTGGAGGAGGTTACAGGGAAAGGGAGGGTTATAGGGCTGGAAGAGGTTATAGAGATGGGGAGGGTTGTGGGGCTGGAGGAGGTTACAGAGATAGGGAGGGGTATAGGGCTGGGGGAGGTTACAGAGATAAGGAGGGTTTTAGGGCTAGAGGAGGTTATAGAGATAGGGAGGGTTGTAGAGCTGGAGGAGGTTACAGAGATAGGGAGGAGTGTAGGGCTGGAGGAGGTTACAGGGAAAGGGAAGATTGTAGGGCTGGAGGAGGTTACAGAGATAGGGAGGGGTTTAGGGATGGGGGAGGTTACTGAGATAGGGATTGTTGTGGGGTTGGAGGAGGTTACAAAGATAGAGAGGGTTGTGGGGCTGGAGGAGGTTACAGAGATAGGGAGGGGTGTAGGGCTGGGGGAGGTTACAGAGATAGGGAGTGTTGGAGGCTTGGAGGAGGTTACAGAGATAGGGAGGGGTGTAGGGCTGGAGGAGATTATAGAGATAAGGAGGGGTGTAGGGCTGGTGGAGGTTACAGAGATAGCGAGGGGTGTAGGGCTGGTGGAGATTACAGAGATAGGGAGGGTTGTAGGGCTGGTGGAGATTACAGAGATAGGGAGGGTTGTGGGGCTGGAGAAGGTTACAGAGAAAGGGAGGGTTGTAGAGCTGGAGGAGGTTACAGAGATAGGGAGAGTTGTGGGGTTGGAGGAGGTTACAGAGATAGGGAGGGTTGTAGGGCTGGAGGAGGTTATAGAGATAGGGAGGGGTGTAGGGGCTGGAGGAGGTTACAGAGATAGGGAGGGATGTAGGGCTGGGGGAGGTTACAGAGATAGAAAGTGTTGTAGGGCTGGAGGAGGTTGCAGAGATAGGGAGGGTTGTAGGGCTGGAGGAGGTTACAGGGAAAGGGAGGGTTGTAGGGCTGGAGGAGGTTACAGGGAAAGGGAGGGTTATAGGGCTGGAAGAGGTTATAGAGATGGGGAGGGTTGTGGGGCTGGAGGAGGTTACAGAGATAGGGAGGGGTATAGGGCTGGGGGAGGTTACAGAGATAAGGAGGGTTTTAGGGCTAGAGGAGGTTATAGAGATAGGGAGGGTTGTAGAGCTGGAGGAGGTTACAGAGATAGGGAGGAGTGTAGGGCTGGAGGAGGTTACAGGGAAAGGGAAGATTGTAGGGCTGGAGGAGGTTACAGAGATAGGGAGGGGTTTAGGGATGGGGGAGGTTACTGAGATAGGGATTGTTGTGGGGTTGGAGGAGGTTACAAAGATAGAGAGGGTTGTGGGGCTGGAGGAGGTTACAGAGATAGGGAGGGGTGTAGGGCTGGGGGAGGTTACAGAGATAGGGAGTGTTGGAGGCTTGGAGGAGGTTACAGAGATAGGGAGGGGTGTAGGGCTGGAGGAGATTATAGAGATAAGGAGGGGTGTAGGGCTGGTGGAGGTTACAGAGATAGCGAGGGGTGTAGGGCTGGTGGAGATTACAGAGATAGGGAGGGTTGTAGGGCTGGTGGAGATTACAGAGATAGGGAGGGTTGTAGGGCTGGTGGAGATTACAGAGATAGGGAGGGTTGTAGGGCTGGTGGAGATTACAGAGATAGGGAGGGTTGTAGGGCTGGTGGAGATTACAGAGATAGGGAGGGGTGTAGGGCTGGTGGAGATTACAGAGATAGGGAGGGTTGTAGGGCTGGTGGAGATTACAGAGATAGGGAGGGTTGTAGGGCTGGTGGAGATTACAGAGATAGGGAGGGTTGTAGGGCTGGTGGAGATTACAGAGATAGGGAGGGTTGTAGGGCTGGTGGAGATTACAGAGATAGGGAGGCGGGGTGGGGGCTGGAGTAGATTACAGAGAAAGGGAGGGGCGAGGACATGGAGAGATTAGAAAACGAGTTTACAAGGATAAGGGTTTGGAGGAATAAATATCTCTTGCAGCGCAAGTTATAAAATAAGATGGATGTGATCAGCAGTATAAACATGTTTGTCCTTTGTTTGTCCAGGTGCAGTGATCCTGAGAACAACACAACATTTATCTCTACACAACATTCCCGCAGTGTATGTTTGTGCAGTGACACTTGGGATAGATATCTGCGCTGATGCAGCTTGGACTCAAATACTTCTGTCTGGAATCACCCCGTGCTCTGATCTAAATTGTCCGACAAGCCCCGCATCTACTGAAGGACCATAACACAGAAGTCCAGACTGTAAAGGGACTGGCCCAACATTTGCTGAATATTCACATTCCAACTGGATCCGCACATTGTTCTGGGCAGAAACGAAGTGTGCGATACGCGGTGGGGGCGGGCGGAAAGGGCCTTGATGCCAGGTGTGATAGATGTCTGTGTGTTTGCCTGTGGCCACTGGGTGGCTATGTTGCCCAGAGTCCCAGAGTCGCCCATATGTGGAGAGAAAAGTGAGCAATGGGGGGACGGAAATAGAACGACATCATTCATAATCCTCAAAAACATATTCGTTCCCTAGATGTATTATGGGTCAGAAGACTTAATAATCTTAATTTTCTCTTAATTGGTAAGTTTTTGCCAATTCAACATTCTAATTGGGTTTGTAGGTCGATCCTGACTGGGAAAGATCAGGAGTGGGACCTACCGATTTCCCCAATGAGAATAGTTACTCACCGTTAGCAGAGTTTTTTTATTCGTTCCTGGGATGTGGGCGTCGCTGGCAAGGCCGGATTTACTGTCCATCGCTAGTTGCCCGTGAGAAGGTGGTGGTGAGCCGCTTTCTTGAACCACTACAGTCTGTGTGGTGAAGGGTCTCCCACAGTGCTACCCCCATTCCTGCTCAGGCCAAAGTCAATCTGAGCAGCTCTCTCTCAAAGTTGAAAGACTTTTTCCTGCCTTCTTTCATACTTATTTTTATACATCGTTTTTGCTCCATTTCTTTTACCCTGACTTTAGCTTCCATTGCCCATGTTCATACCAGACACCATTCCAAAACAAGCTGAGATGCAAGCCTTCTGGCACCCAGTCCTCTGCTGATGTTCCCCTGAGATCCATACCGAGTGATTCATCCTGGGATTTTGTTTCTGTCCCTGAAGGAAGTGACCTGCGCTGCTTGACACCTCTCCCGGAGACAGGGTCAAGATCAGGAACTTACCATCGGAGGCATGATGGGTACAAGTCCATATCCTGCTGCTCCCAGGGCACTTAGAGTTCAAAACATTGAATTAGGATCACCCATCTACTGTATCTCTTTTCTCCCCTCATTTCTTTCAAGTTTGGTATAAACATAGAATCATAGAAATTTACAGCGCAGAAGGAGGCCATTTCGGCCCATCGTGTCTGCGCGGCCGACAAAGAGCCGCACGGTTATATATAAACCTACCAACAATGAACAATGGCGGAAAGGTGAAGAGCACCCAGCCCAACCAGTCCGCCTCACACAACTGCGACACCCCTTATACTGAAACATTCTATGCTCCACCCCAACTGGAGCCATGTGGTCTCCTGGGAGAGGCAAAAACCAGATAAAAACCCAGGTAGGTACAGAGGAACTATTTCCTCTGGTGGGGAAATCCAGAACAAGGGGGCATAACCTTAAAATTAGAGCCAGGCCCGTTTAGGAGTGAAATCAGAAAACACTTTTTCACACAAAGGGTGGTGGGGATTTGGAACTCTTCCCCCCCTCCCCCTGCAGAAGGCTGTGGATGCTGGCTGTCATTTGAGATTTTCAAGAGTGAGATCAATAGAATTTTGTTGGGCAAGAGTATCGAATGATATGGAGCAAAGGCAGGTAGATGAAGTTAAGATACAGATCAGCCATCGTCTAATTGAATGGTGGCACAGGTCGAGGGGCTGAATGGCCCATTCCTGTTCCCAGATTCCTATGTTTGACCCATATCTTTGGGATTCCTTCCCGTGTCACACAGCAGCGTTACGATCAAAGATTCACCCTCACCCGTTACAACAACAAACCACATTTATATTAGCAGGTTTAATGTTCATAAAAATTTCCAAGGCACTTCACAGAGGCTTAAAGAAAGAATGGACACTGAGCCAACAAACGAGATATTGGGAGGAGTGACCAAAAGCTTGGTCAAAGAGGTGGGTGTTAAGGAGCGTCTTAAAGGAGGGAGATGGGGGGTAGAGGTTTAGGGAGGGAGTTCCAGAGCTGAGGGCCCAGGCAGCTGAAGGCACGGCCACCAATGGTGGGATGAATGGACGCACAAGGGGCTTGAGGAGCAGAGTTTGGGGAGGGAAGTTTGTAGGGTTAGGGAGGAGATTACAGAGATAGGGAGGGGAATCAGGAAGGAATTTATATATAAGGATGAGAATTTTAAATTGTAGTCACTGTGCGTGCCCTAGACAGACAGATGAGATGGGAATGTATAATGAGTGACCTGGCAGGAGTAGGAGGGCTGCTAATGCTCACTGCGCTTACATTCTTTCAGAATTTAGACCCATCGGTGATGTTAATCCCCTTGTTCAGGTCATTAATAATAGATTGATCCAATAACTAACACTATGGGTCTCTGCTGTCCGACTGGTATCACTGCCATTGCATTTATATTTTTATTCCAGTTCTTTACCAACCACACCTCATCCCACATGTTACTGAAAGGATCGCCTAGCAGAGATTGGCTTCACTTTGGAACATCTTCTGCTGTTTGGTGAATTCAAACTCCTCTGCACAGGGATCGATGGTTAATACCAACTAAACGTCCTTCAGCCACTAACCTGGATCACAAAACATTGATTTGCAGGTCAGGCTTTCCCTCAGTCTCACCCACTGACCCTCCCAGCAACTGGAGAATTGATTCCAATATTTTTTCTTACTATAAATGTTAAGGTGAGTGTAGTTTGTAGGATTCTGAAGACTGAAATGACAAATTTATTTCTCAATGTTCTTTCCTTTAATAGAATCACATGCCTGCCAGCCTTCTGTGATGGGTTCTCAAATCTTTAATTGCTTTCATTTTTTTTTAAATAACAATTTCTTCACTGATATTTCCATTACACGACCATGTATCCCTTGACAACCTGCTAAATTTATATTACTGGTTCATCTCTTGCCCAGAGCAGAGTCTCGAATCTAATCACCTGAGGAGCCCTACTTTTTAGGTGTTCCAAATATTGACCAGAGCCTCCGACCTGCTCCATGGTGTCAGCAGAAACAAGAGGCCATTCCCATTAAAGGGAGAAGGGTGCTCCACAACCCAACTCACTGGTGTAATGCTCACAGGTTGGTATAGCGGTAGCAATTAACGTTCCACCAAAATAGTTGTGGAGCTGTTGCATTGTGAGTGGCTCAGACAGTCACCTGATGTTCACAAGACTCAATAAAACCCCAGCCAGTTGAGTCTGGGTCATCCACGGTGAGGCATGTGGTTGTAAGCCTGTGTAGTGTGACTGTTAAACCTTTGTTAATAAACATATTCTGATAGGTTTAATCACTTGACCTTCCCCGCTATTGGGCGTGCAACACGGGGCCAGCGGCCAATAATGTCGGCTGCAATGCCCAGAAGCCGCTCTCCATCACGCATGCCACAGTGTTGCATTACATCATGCTGATCCAATCATGGACTTGGGTCCACTTCCCCGCCCGCTCCCCTTAACCCCTTATCCCCTTATCGTTTAAGAAACTGCCTATCTCTGTCTTAAATTTATTCAATGACCCAGCTTCTACAGCTCTCTGAGACAGCAAATTCCACAGATTTACAACCCACTGAGAGAAGAAATTCCTCCTCATCAGTTTTAAATGAGCGGCCCCTATTCTAAGATCATGCCCCCTAGTTCTAGTCTCCCCATCAGTGAAAACATTCTCTCTGCATCCACCTTGTCAAGCCCCCTCATAATCTTATACGTTTCGATAAGATCACCTCTCATTCTTCTGAATTCCAATGAGTAGAGGCCCAACCTACTGAACCTTTCCTCATAAGTCAACCCCCCTTATCCCCAGAAGCAACCTAGTGAACCTTCTCTGAACTGCCTCCAATGCAAGTATATCATTTTGTAAATATGGAAAGCAAAACTGCACGCAGTATTCCAGGTGTGGCCTCACCAGTACCCTGTATAACTGTAGCAAGACTTCCCTGCTTTTATACTCCATCCCCTTTGTAATAAAGGCCAAGATTCAATTGGCCTTCCTGATCACTTGCTGTACCTGCATACTAACCTTGTGCACCTGCTGTTTGTGATTGCGGCCAGGAGTGTCCGGGATAGTCACCTTCAATTCTGGTAGACTCCAGGGCAGCTCGGGAGGATTGGTGACCCTATTCAAGCTCATACCTCAACAGGGCAGCAGTTTCCCACACTGCCCATGGGGTGCCTCTCGGACTCAGATTACCATGGCAGGTCCTGTCAGCCGATGACCACCAGTAACTGGATTGAGACGGCACAAGTCACTTCACATAGGGTCCTCGTCCTCACTAGGGACTACTGTTTCAAAGTCTCTGCGACTTAATCAGGACAGCCGTTCATTGGCAGGCTATCCAACTGTGGGGGCAGCACAGCCAAGCCCGATCCCAATCACTGGTTGCAATCAAGAGCGGGAACTCAGAATGATTTGGCTGTCCCGAGTCCGGGGCCCTGAAGCCTAATCGAAATGTTTCTTCAGTGAACTCGGCATAGCCGGGATCAAACTTTGCCCTCGGCTACATGCTAGGAGGGGTGATGAGGGGAGCTTTATTCAACTTTCTATTTAAGATTGGGTTTCTATAAGTCCATTTTCATCTCATCATTTAAAACATTTTTCTAAGAGTAAGTTTACGAAATCGTACTCGTGTCAGAGTTCTTGATAGTGAGGGAGAGGCGGGGCTGCAGGATATTGTACAGTACCTCCCTGCCCCCCGCTCTATCAGAGTTCTGTCAGTGGGAGGGGGAGGACCCTATCAATGTGACCCTGCCGTTCTCTCACGGAACTAACGCTGTCCAAAAGATTCAGAGACTGCAAACAACAATCTCTCTGCCAAACACCCAAAGGCAAACATTAAGAAGATATTCGTTTTATAACCACATTTTCTTGCGTGCACTAAAGTTACACATCTTGAACTTATTTTCTATTTCAGCTCGACATTTCGAACATCACAGGCAATAAATCAGCCTCTGATCGGACACCTCCTGATCCCTTTTATCCCCATTCAAATGGCTGATGTTCTCCCTCATAAATACTGAAACATAACAGCAATGTGTTTTGTGCCTTGCTGTTTGTAGTTCGGGTCAAAAATTTAAAGAGTTTCATCAAAATGTTTGAAATGCTCCACTTAACCCTCAACTATTATGTTTGAATCCGGACATTAAACCATCCCGACATTAAACAGGCCCAGGCAAAGAAAAGAGACCCCGGGGTAAACCCATGGACCCTCATACCCCGTAAACCCCCGACCTCGGGTAAACCCCCAGACCCCGGGTAAACCTACAGACCCCGGGTAAACCCCCCGACCCTCGGTCCCCTAGTATTTTCGGGAGGTTATTCGAGTCTTCCTTAGTGAAGACAGAACCAAAGTATTTGTTCAATTGGTCTGCCATTTCCTTGTTCCCCATTATGAATTCACCTAATTCTGACTGCAAGGAGCCTACATTAGTCTTCACTAATCTTTTTCTCTTCACATATCTATCGAAGTTTTTGCAGTCAGTTTATATGTTCCCTGCAAGCTTACTCCCATACTCGATTTTCTCCCTCCTAATTAGAAACATTGAAACATAGAAAATAGGTGCAGGAGTAGGCCATTCGGCCCTTCTAGCCTGCACCGCCATTCAATGAGTTCATGGCTGAACATGCAACTTCAGTACCCCATTCCTGCTTTCTCACCATACCCCTTGATCCCCCTAGTAGTAAGGACTACATCTAACTCCTTTTTGAATATATTTAGTGAATTGGCCTTAACAACTTTCTGTGGTAGAGAATTCCACAGGTTCACCACTCTCTGGGTGAAGAAATTCCTCCTCATCTCGGTCCTAAATGGCTTACCCCTTATCCTTAAACTGTGTCCCCTGGTTCTGGACTTCCCCAACATTGGGAACATTCTTCCTGCATCTAACCTGTCTAACCCCGTCAGAATTTTAAACGTTTCTATCAGGTCCCCTCTCATTCTTCTGAACTCCAGTGAATACAAGCCCAGTTGATCCAGTCTTTCTTGATAGGTCAGTCCCGCCATCCCGGGAATCAGTCTGGTGAACCTTCGCTGCACTCCCTCAATAGCAAGAATGTCCTTCCTCAGGTTAGGAGACCAAAACTGTACACAATACTCCAGGTGTGGCCTCACCAAGGCCCTGTACAACTGTAGCAACACCTCCCTGCCCGTGTACTCAAATCCCCTCGCTATGAAGGCCAACATGCCATTTGCTTTCTTAACCGCCTGCTGTACCTGCATGTCAACCTTCAATGACTGATGTACCATGACACTCCGGTTCCAATGTCCCAGGAATTTGAATTCCTCCCCCTTTCACCATTCCTCAAGCCACGTATTCATTTGAACTATCCTGCTATTCATACTCTGACTAGCACATGGCACTGTTGGCAATCCTGAGATTACGACCTTTGAGGTCCTACTTTTTAATTTAACTCCTAGCTCCCTAAATTCAGCTTGTAGGACCTCATCCCGTTTTTTTACCTATATCGTTGGTACCCATATGCACCACGACAGCTGGCTGTTCACCTTCCCCTTCCAGAATGTCCTGAAGCCGCTCCGAGACATCCTTGACCCTTGCACCAGGGAGGCAACATACCATCTTGGAGTCTCGGTTGTGACCGCAGAAACGCCTATCTATTCCCCTTACAATAGAATCCCCTATCACTATAGCTCTCCTGTGTAGCAGAGTCACCCCTGGTGCCATGCTGCTGGCTTCCCCTGATGAGCCACCTCCCTCAACAGTATCCAAAACTGTATATCTTTTGGAGGGAGGTGACCGCAGGGGACCCCTGCACTACCTTCCTTCCCATACTCTTCCTGATGGTCACTCATTCCCTATCTGCCTGTGTAACCTTTACCTGCGGTGTGACCAACTCACTAAACATGCTATCCATGACGTCCTCAGCATCGCGGATGCTCCAGAGTGAATCCATGCGCAGCTCCAGTGCGGTCGGATAGGAGCTGCAGCTGGACAGATTTCCCACACACATAGTAGCCATGGACACTGGAAGTGTCCCTGACTTCCCACATAGCACAGGAGGAGCATGACACTGTTCTTGGCTCTCCTGCCATGACTTAACCCTTAGATTAACTTAATTTGGCAAAAAATGCCAAAGGTTTCTTACTGATAAGAAAAGAAAAAGAAAAAGAAAAAATACTCACCAATCACTTACCCGCTTGGCTGTGATGTCACACTTTGATTTCTTTTTACTTCTATTTTGCTTTTTGACCCTGCACCAGTTGGCTGCTTCCAACTGCTGGGCCCCTTTCATGGGCCTCACTGCTCATGACCTGCTCCGCTCCGACCTCCACTGCTTCTCCCGATCTGTAGCCTCATGGCCCAGCATATCCCTCACTCTACCATTACCATCAAGCCATCAACCATGGTTCAATGAAGAGTGTAGAAGAGCATGCCAGGAGAAGCATCAGGCGTACCTAATTCAGGCATATTTCATTGGCTGTAAAGCGTTTTAAGAAGTTTGGTGATCATCAATCCAAGTCTCTTTTTATCATACCACATCCAGTCGTGAATGGTGGTGGACAATTAAACAATTAACAGGAGGAGGAGACTCCATGAATATCCCCATCCTCAATGATGGCAGAGCTCAGCACGTGAGTGCAAAAGACAAGGCTGAAACATTTACAACCATCTTCAGCCAGAAGTGCCGAGTGGATGATCCATATCGGCCTCCTCCTGAGGTCCCCACCATCACAGAAGCCAGTCTTCAGCCAATTCAGTTCACTCCACGTGCTATCAAGAAAAGGCTGAGCGCAGTGGATACAGCAAAGGCTATGGACCCCGACAACATCCAGGCTGTCGAGCTGGAGACTTGTGCTCCAGAACTAGCCGTGCCTTTAGCCAAGCTGTTCCAGTACAGCTACAACACTGGCATCTACCTGACAATGTGGAAAACTGCTCACGTATGTTCTGTCCACAAAAAGCAGGACAAATCCAATCCGCGCAATTATCGCCCCATCAGTGTATTCTCAATCCTCAGCAAAGTGATGGAAGGTGTCGTCGACAGTGCTATCAAGCGGCACTTACTCACCAATAAGCTGCTCACTGATGCTCAGTTTGGGTTCCGCCAGGACCACTTGGCCCCAGACCTCATTACGGTCTTGGTCCAAACATGGACAAAAGAGCTGAGGTGAGAGTGATTGCCCTTAACATCAAGGTAGCATTTGACCAAAGAGCCCTAATAAAACTGAAGTCAATGGGAATCAGGGGAAAAACTCTCCACTGGCTGGAGTCATACCCAGCACAAAGGAAGGTGGTTGTTGGAGGTCAATCATCCCATCCCCAGAACATCACTGCAGGAGTTCCTCAGGGCAGTGCCCTAGGCCCAACCATCTTCAACTGCTTCATCAATGAACTTCCTCCATCATAAGGTCAGAAGTGGGGATGTTCGCTGATGGCTGCCATTCGCAATTCCTCAGATAATGAAACAGTCCATGCCTGCATGCGGCAAGACCTGGACAACATTCAGGCTTGGGCTGATAAATGGCAAGTAACATTTGCACCACACAAGTGCCAGGTAATGACTATCTCCAATAAGCGAGAGTCTAACCACTACCCTTTAACATTCAATGCATTGCCATCGCCAAATCCTGCACCATCAACATCCTGGGGGTCACCATTGATGAGAAACTTAACTGGACCAGCCACATAAATACTGTGGCAACAAGAGCAGGTCAGAGGGTGGTTGTTCTATGGCAAGTGTCTCACCTCCTGACTCTCTAAATCCTTTCCACCATCTACAAGGCAAAAGTCAGGAGTGTGATGGAATATTCACCACTTGCCTGGATGAGTGCAGCTCCAACAACACTCGAAGCTCGACACCATCCAGGACAAAGCAGCCCGCTTGATTAGCACACCAACCACACCATCTTAAACATTCACTCCTTCCACCACCGGCGCACCTTGGCTGCAGTGTGTACCATCTACAAGATGCACTGCAGCAACTCGCCAAGGCTTCTTCGGCAGCAACTCCCAAACCCGTGACCTCTACCACCTGGAAGGACAAGGGCAGCAGGCGCATGGAAGCACCACCATCTCCACGTTCCCCTGTAAGTCACACACCATCCTGACTTGGAAATATATCGCTATTCCTTCATTGCTGGCTCAAAATCCTGGAACTCCCTCCCTAACAGCACTGTGAGAGTATCTTCACCACACGGACTGCAGCGGTTCAAGAAGACGCTCAAGGGCAATTAAGGATGGGCCATAAATGCTGGCTGTTCCAGAGACATCTACCTGCCAAAATTGAATAATAATAAAAATAAATTGTTACATCCATACTCCACCTCACAGGCACTCACTCAGGATTACTGCAGCCTTCCAACTCTGAGTCTGGACTCCATCAGATGTAAACGTGTGTGACATTGTGGCCCTGAAACAGTGCTCCAAATTGCCATAGATTTCCCAAAGACAATCTGTGAAATGGGAAAGCAATATCTCAAATCACTGATAATCCACTTGAACAATGCTGTACCATGTAACAGTTCTGCAACATTTCAGAATCCCCCAGTGCCTCGGGGACTATTAATTGCAGACAGAAACCCATTAACCCATCAGTTTGACTGGAGCATGCATTTGTTAAGCAGAAGATTAGCTATTTCCATAAACAAGCAGTCCTTCAAACCAGTCCTTCTCAGAGCTGTACCATGTTACAGAGATTGAGGAGATCAACAACGTGTTAAGCAGTTAGTTGCTTGTTAAGTAACCAGAATATGCACATCCCAGCTTCAATTATTGAAGTATGGCAGGGTTGTTAAAGTTGAGTTTATTTAAACATGGCATAAATCTGCAGTACTCACAGTACTTATATAGGACCACAACTTGTCAGCATTTTAGTCATCGATCAAATGAGAGTAATTAAATTATGAAATGACCTCATGCAGACAAATGATAAATGAGTCCTGAGGTTATACAGTGGGATCAGCGTTAAACTCTATTCTAATGGACGGTGCACCATTATGGCCCAGTATAATGGACGGTCCATCCACTGTCCCCAATATAATGGACAGTCCATCCACTATGCCCAATGTAATGGGCAGTCCATCAACTATACACAATATAATGGACAGTCCATCCACTATCTCCAATATAATGAACAGTTCATCCAGCATGGCACAATAGAATGGACAGTCCATTCAATATCCCCAATATATTGGACAGTCCATCCACTATGGCCCAATATAATGGGCAGTCCATCAACTATACACAATATAATGGACAGTCCATCCACTGTCCCCAAAATTCCATCCACTATGGCCCAATATAATGGACAGTCCAGCCACTGTCCCCAATGTAATAGACATTCCATTCACTATGGCCCAATATAATTACAGTCCATCCACTGTCCCCAATATAATGGACATTACATCCACTATGGCCGAATATAATGGACAGTCCATCCACTATTCAAAATATAATGGACATTCGATCCACTATGGCCCAATATAATGGACAGTCCATCCACTATGGCGCAATATAATGGACAGTCCATTCACTATCCCCAAAAAATGGACAATCCATCGACTATGGCTCAATATAATAGACAGTCCATTAACTAGCCCCAATATAATGGACAATTCATGAACTATTCGCAATATAATGACACTTCATCGACTATGGCCCAATATAATGGCCATTTCACAGGCGCAAGGATAAACTCTCGATTGCCTACTGTAGGGAAACTGCGTAGTCATGCCCCAGATGGGCAGAGAGGTGTTCATCACAATCTCCAATATAATGGACATTCCATCCATTATCCCCAATATAATGGACAGTCCACCCACATTGGCACAATACAATGGACATTCGATCCACTATGGCCCAATATAAAGTCAGTCCATCCACTATGGCCCAATATAATGGACTTTTCATTCACTATCTCTAAAATAATGGACATTCCATCCACTATCCCCAATATAATGGACATTCATCCACTATGGCCCAATATAATGGACAGTCTATTCACGATGTCTAATATAATGGACATTTCATCCACTATTTCTAATATAATGGACAGTCCATCCACCATGGCCTAATATAATGGACAATCCATCCACTATCCCCAGTATAATGGACAGTCCATCCTGTATCCCCAATATTATGGACATTCCATCCACTATGGCCGAATATAATGGACAGTCCATTCACTATGGCCCAATATAATGGACATTTCAATGACTATACCCCAAAAAATGGAAATTCTATCCACTATTCCGAACATAATGGACATTCCATCCACTATGGATCAATATAATGGACAGTCCATCCACTATGTCCAAAATAATGGACAGTCCATCCACCATGGCCCAATATAATGCACAGTCCATCCACAATCCCCAACATAATGGACAGTCCATCCAGTATCCCCAATATAATGGACATTCCATCGACTATCTCCAAAACAATGGACATTCCATTCACTTTCCCCAATATAATGGACGGGCCATTCACTATCCTCAATCTAATGGACAGTCCATCCACTATGGCCCAATCACGGACAATCTATCCACTGTACCCAATATAATGGAAAGTTATTCCATTCTGTCCCAATATAATGGACAGTCCATCTAATAAAGCCCAATATAATGGACAGTCAACCACTATGGCCCAATATAATGGATAGTCCATGCACTATCCACAAGATAATGGACAGTCCATCCACTATCCACAATATAATGGACATTCCATCCAATATGCCCAATATCATCAAATGTGCATCCATTGTGGCCCAACATAAAGGACAGTCCATCCACTATGGCCTAATATATTGTACAGTCCATCCACTATGGCCCACTACACTGGACGTTCCATCTACTATCACCAATACAATGGACATTCCTTCCACTATCACCAATATACTGGACAGTCAATCCACTATGGCCCCAAATTATGGACATCCATCCACTATGGCCAAATATAATAACAGTCCATGCACTATCCACAAGGTAATGGACAGTCCATCCACTATACCGAATATAATGGACAGTCCGTTCATTATCCCAAATATAATGAACAGTCCATCCACAACCCCCAATATAACGGGCAGTCCATCCACTATCCTGAATATAATGGACAGTCCATCCACTATCCCCAATATAATGGGCAGTCTGTCCACTATCCCCAATATAATCGACAGTCCATCCATTGTCCCCAATACAGTGGACAGTCAATCCACTATGGCACTATATAAGGACAGTCCATCTACTATGGCCCAAAATAATGGACAGTCCATCCACTATTCCCAATATAATGGACAGTCCATCCACTATCCCAAATATAATGATGGACATTCCAGCCACTATCCCCGATACAATGGGCATTCCATTAATTATGGTCCAATATAATGGACAGTCCATCCACTATCTCCAGTATAATGAACAGTTCATCCAGCATGGCATAATAGAATGGACAGTCCATTCAATATCCCCAATATAATGGACAGTTCATCCACTATCCCCAAAATAATGGACAGTCCATCCACTATGCCCAATGTAATGGACAGTCCATCAACTATACACAATATAATGGACAGTCCATCCACTATCTCCAGTATAATGAACAGTTCATCCAGCATGGCACAATAGAATGGACAGTCCATTCAATATCCCCAATATATTGGACAGTCCATCCACTATCTCCAATAGAATGAACAGTTCATCCAGCATGGCACAATAGAATGGACAGTCCATTCAATATCCCCAATATATTGGACAGTCCATCCACTATGGCGCAATATAATGGACAGTCCATTCACTATCCCCAAAGAATGGACAATCCATCGACTATGGCTCAATATAATAGGCAGTCCATTAACTAGCCCCAATATAATGGACAATCCATGAACTATTCGCAATATAATGACACTTCATCGACTATGGCCCAATATAATGGCCATTTCACAGGCGCAAGGATGAACTCTCGATTCAGGCCGATTGCCTACTGTGGGGAAACTGCGTAGTCATGCCCCAGATGGGCAGAGAGGTGTTCATCACTATCTCCAATATAATGGACATTCCATCCATTATCCCCAATATAATGGACAGTCCACCCACATTGGCACAATACAATGGACATTCTATCCACTATGGCCCAATATAAAGTCAGTCCATCCACTATGGCCCAATATAATGGACTTTTCATTCACTATCCCTAAAATAATGGACATTCCATCCACTATCCCCAATATAATGGACATTCATCCACTATGGCCCAATATAATGGACAGTCTATCCACGATGTCTAATATAATGGACATTTCATCCACTATTTCTAATATAATAGAAAGTCCATCCACCATGGCCTAATATAATGGACAATCCATCCACTATCCCCAGTATAATGGACAGTCCATCCTGTATCCCCAATATTATGGACATTCCATCCACTATGGCCGAATATAATGGACAGTCCATTCACTATGGCCCAATATAATGGACATTTCAATGACTATACCCCAAAAAATGGAAATTCTATCCTCTATTCCGAACATAATGGACATTCCATCCACTATGGATCAATATAATGGACAGTCCATCCACTATGTCCAAAATAATGGACAGTCCATCCACCATGGCCCAATATAATGCACAGTCCATCCACAATCCCCAACATAATGGACAGTCCATCCAGTATCCCCAATATAATGGACATTCCATCGACTATCTCCAATACAATGGACATTCCATTCACTTTCCCCAATATAATGGACGGGCCATCCACTATCCTCAATCTAATGGACAGTCCATCCACTATGGCCCAGTATCACGGACAATCTATCCACTGTACCCAATATAATGGAAAGTTATTCCATTCTGTCCCAATATAATGGACAGTCCATCTACTAAAGCCCAATATAATGGACAGTCAACCACTATGGCCCAATATAATGGATAGTCCGTGCACTATCCACAAGATAATGGACAGTCCATCCACTATCCCCAATATATGACAGTCCATCCACTATCCCGAATATAATGGACAGTCCATCCACTATCCCGAATATAATGGACAGTCCATCCACTATCCACAATATAATGGACATTCCATCCAATATGCCCAATATCATCGAAAGTGCATCCATTGTGGCCCAACATAAAGGACAGTCCATCCACTATGGCCTAATATATTGTACAGTCCATCCACTATGGCCCACTACACTGGACGTTCCATCTACTATCACCAATACAATGGACATTCCTTCCACTATCACCAATATACTGGACAGTCAATCCACTATGGCCCCAAATTATGGACATCCATCCACTATGGCCAAATATAATAACAGTCCATGCACTATCCACAAGATAATGGACAGTCCATCCACTATCCCCAATATATGACAGTCCATCCACTATCCCGAATATAATGGACAGTCCGTCCATTATCCCCAATATAATGAACAGTCCATCAACAACCCCCAATATAACGGGCAGTCCATCCACTATCCTGAATATAATGGACAGTCCATCCACTATCCCCAATATAATGGGCAGTCTGTCCACTATCCCCAATATACATCCATTGTCCCCAATACAGTGGACAGTCAATCCACTATGGCACTATATAAGGACAGTCCATCTACTATGGCCCAAAATAATGGACAGTCCATCCACTATTCCCAATATAATCGACAGTCCATCCACTATGGCCCAATATAACGGACAGTCGATCCACTATCCCCAATATAATGATGCCCATTCCAGCCACTATCCTCGATACAATGGGCATTCCATTAACTATGGTCCAATATAATGGACAGTCCATCCACTATCTCCAATATAATGAACAGTTCATCCAGCATGGCACAATAGAATGGACAGTCCATTCAATATCCCCAATATAATGGACTGTCCATCCACTATCCCCAAAATAATGGACAGTCCATCCACTATGCCCAATGTAATGGACAGTCCATCAACTATACACAATATAATGGACAGTCCATCCACTATCTCCAGTATAATGAACAGTTCATCCAGCATGGCACAATAGAATGGACAGTCCATTTAATATCCCCAATATATTGGACATTCCATCCACTATGGCCCAATATAATGGACAGTCCATCCACTATGGCCCAATATAATGGACAGTCCATCAACTATGCACAATATAATGGACAGTCCATCCACTGTCCCCAACATTCCATTCACTATGGCCCAATATAATGGACAGTCCATCCACTATTCAAAATATAATGGACATTCGATCCACTATGGCCCAATCTAATGGACAGTCCATCCACTATGGCGCAATATAATGGACAGTCCATTCACTATCCCCAAAGAATGGACAATCCATCGACTATGGCTCAATATAATAGACAGTCCATTAACTAGCCCCAATATAATGGACAATCCATGAACTATTCGCAATATAATGACACTTCATCGACTATGGCCCAATATAATGGCCATTTCACAGGCGCAAGGATGAACTCTCGATTCAGGCCGATTGCCTACTGTGGGGAAACTGCGTAGTCATGCCCCAGATGGGCAGAGAGGTGTTCATCACTATCTCCAATATAATGGACATTCCATCCATTATCCCCAATATAATGGACAGTCCACCCACATTGGCACAATACAATGGACATTCGATCCACTATGGCCCAATATAAAGCCAGTCCATCCACTATGGCCCAATATAATGGACTTTTCATTCACTATCCCTAAAATAATGGACATTCCATCCACTATCCCCAATATAATGGACATTCATCCACTATGGCCCAATGTAATGGACAGTCGATCCACAATGTCTAATATAATGGACATTTCATCCACTATTTCTAATATAATGGACAGTCCATCCACCATGGCCCAATATAATGGACAATCCATCCACTATCCCCAGTATAATGGACAGTCCATCCTGTATCCCCAATATTATGGACATTCCATCCACTATGGCCGAATATAATGGACAGTCCATTCACTATGGCCCAATATAATGGACATTTCAATGACTATACCCCAAAAAATGGAAATTCTATCCACTATTCCGAACATAATGGACATTCCATCCACTATGGATCAATATAATGGACAGTCCATCCACTATGTCCAAAATAATGGACAGTCCATCCACCATGGCCCAATATAATGCACAGTCCATCCACAATCCCCAACATAATGGACAGTCCATCCAGTATCCCCAATATAATGGACATTCCATCGAATTTCTCCAATACAAAGGACATTCCATTCACTTTCCCCAATATAATGGACGGGCCATTCACTATCCTCAATCTAATGGACAGTCCATCCACTATGGCCCAATCACGGACAATCTATCCACTGTACCCAATATAATGGAAAGTTATTCCATTCTGTCCCAATATAATGGACAGTCCATCTACTAAAGCCCAATATAATGGACAGTCAACCACTATAGCCCAATATAATGGATAGTCCATGCACTATCCACAAGATAATGGACAGTCCATCCACTATCCCCAATATATGACAGTCCATCCACTATCCCGAATATAATGGACAGTCCGTCCACTATCCACAATATAATGGACATTCCATCCAATATGCCCAATATCATCGAAAGTCCATCCATTGTGGCCCAACATAAAGGACAGTCCATCCACTATGGCCTAATATATTGTACGGTCCATCCACTATGGCCCACTACACTGGACGTTCCATCTACTATCACCAATACAATGGACATTCCTTCCACTATCACCAATATACTGGACAGTCAATCCACTATGGCCCCAAATTATGGACATCCATCCACTATGGCCAAATATAATAACAGTCCATGCACTATCCACAAGATAATGGACAGTCCATCCACTATCCCCAATATATGACAGTCCATCCACTATCCCGAATATAATGGACAGTCCGTCCATTATCCCCAATATAATGAACATTCCATCCACAACCCCCAATATAACGGGCAGTCCATCCACTATCCTGAATATAATGGACAGTCCATCCACTATCCCCAATATAATGGGCAGTCTGTCCACTATCCCCAATATAATCGACAGTCCATCCATTGTCCCCAATACAGTGGACAGTCAATCCACTATGGCACTATATAAGGACAGTCCATCTACCATGACCCAAAATAATGGACAGTCCATCCACCATTCCCAATATAATCGACAGTCCATCCACTATGGCCCAATATAACGGACAGTCGATCCACTATCCCCAATATAATGATGGACATTCCAGCCACTATCCCCGATACAATGGACATTCCATTAACTATGGTCCAATATAATGGACAGTCCATCCACTATCTCCAATATAATGAACAGTTCATCCAGCATGGCACAATAGAATGGACAGTCCATTCAATATCCCCAATATAATGGACTGTCCATCCACTATCCCCAAAATAATGGACAGTCCATCCACTATGCCCAATGTAATGGACAGTCGATCAACTATACACAATATAATGGACAGTCCATCCACTATCTCCAGTATAATGAACAGTTCATCCAGCATGGCCCAATAGAATGGACAGTCCATTCAATATCCCCAATATAATGGACAGTCCAGCCACTATGGCCCAATATAATGGACAGTCCATCCACTATGGCCCAATATAATGGACAGTCCATCCACTATGGCCCAATATAATGGACAGTCCATCCACTATCGCCCAATATAATGGACAGTCCATCAACTATACACAATATAATGGACAGTCCATCCACTGTCCCCAATGTAATAGACATTCCATTCACTATGGCCCAATATAATTACAGTCCATCCACTGTCCCCAATATAATGGACATTACATCCACTATGGCCGAATATAATGGACAGTCCATCCACTATTCAAAATATAATGGACATTCGATCCACTATGGCCCAATATAATGGACAGTCCATCCACTATGGCGCAATATAATGGACAGTCCATTCACTATCCCCAAAGAATGGACAATCCATCGACTATGGCTCAATATAATAGACAGTCCATTAACTAGCCCCAATATAATGGACCATCCATGAACTATTCGCAATATAATGACACTTCATCGACTATGGCCCAATATAATGGCCATTTCACAGGCGCAAGGATGAACTCTCGATTCAGGCCGATTGCCTACTGTTGGGAAACTGCGTAGTCATGCCCCAGATGGGCAGAGAGGTGTTCATCACAATCTCCAATATAATGGACATTCCATCCATTATCCCCAATATAATGGACAGTCCATCCACTATGCCCAATGTAATGCACAATCTGTCCACTATCCCCAATATACTGGAGAGTCCATACACTATCCCAAATATAATGGACAGCCATCCACTATGGTCCAATATAATGGACAGTCCATCCACTATGGCCCAATATAATGGACAATCCAGCCACTATCCCCAATAAAGTAATGGACAGTACATCCATTATGTCCCAATGTAATGGACAGTCCATCCACTCTAGCCCCAATATACTGGGCAGTCCCTTTACTATGGCCCAATTAATGGACAGTTCATCCATTATCCCCAATATGGTGATGATTCCATCCACGATGGCCCAATATAATGGACAGTCCATCCACTATGGCCCAATATAATCGACAGTCCATCCACTATCCCCAATATAATGGACATTCCATCCACATTCCACAATATAATGGATATTCCCTCCTCTATCCTTAATATAATGGACAATCGTCCACGATGATCCAATATAATGGACAGTCCATCCACTATGGCCCAATATAATCGACAATTGTTCACTATGGCCCAATATAATGGACATTGCAATGACTATGGCCCAATATAATGGACACTCCATTCACTATCCCCAATATAATGGATAGCCCATCCAATATGGCCCAATATAATGGACAGTCCATTCACTATCCCAAATATAATGGACAATCCATTCAGTATTTGCAATATAATGAACATTCCATCCACTCTCCCAAATATAATGGGCATTGCATACACTATCTCCAATATAATGGACAGTCCATCCACTATGACCCAATATAATGGACATTCCATCCATTCTCCCAAATATAATGGGCATTCCATCCACTATCCCCAATGTAATGGACTGTCCATCCACTATCCACAATATAATGGACAATCGATCCACTATGGCCCAATATAATGGACAGTCCATCCACTATCACGCAATGCAAAGACAGTCCATTCACTATCCCCAATATAATGGACAGTCCATCCACTATGGCCCAATATAATGGACAGTCCATCCACTATCCCCAATATAAAGGACATTACTTCCACTATGGCCCACTATAATGACAGTCCATCGATTATGGCCCAATATAATGGACATTCCATACACTATCTCCGATATAATGGACAGTCCATCCATTATGGCCCAATATAAAGTCAGTCCATCCACTATGGCCCACTACAATGGACATTTCACCCTCTATCCCCAATATTATGGACATTCCATCCACCATCCCCAATATAATGGGCATTCCATCAACAATGGCCAAATATAATGGACATTCCGTCCACGATCCCCAATATAATTGACATTCCGTCCAGTATGGCCGAATATAATGGACTGTCCATCCACTTTGGCCCAATATAATGGACAGTCAATCCACTATAGCCCAATATAATGGATATTTCATTCACTATCCCGAAAATAATGGGCATTCTATCCACTATCCCCAATATAATGGACTGTCCATCCAGTATCCCCAATATATTGGAAATTCCATCGACTGTCTCCAACATAATGTTCAGCTGTCCACTATGGTCCAATTTAATGGACAGTCCATTCATTAGGGTCCAATATAATGGACAGTCCATCCACGATGGTCCAGTATCACGGACAATCTATCCACTATACCCAATATTATGGACAGTTATTCCATTCTGTCCCAATATAATGGACAGTTCATCCCCTAATACCCAATATAAAGTTCAGTCCGTCTACCATGGCCCAATATAATGGACAGTCCATCCACTATCCCCAATATAATAGACAGTCAAGCACTATGGCCCAATATAATGGACAGTCCGTCCACTATGGTCCAATATAATGGACAGTCCAACAACTATCCCCAATATAATTGACAGTCCACCCACTATCCCCAATATAATGGACTTTCCATCCACTATCCCCAATATAATGGACAGTCCATCCACTATCCACAATATAAAGGATCTTCCATCCAATATCCACAATATAATGGTCAGCCGTCCACTCTGGTCCAATATAATGGACAGTCCGTCCGCTATGGTCCAATATAATGGACAGTCCATCCACTATCCCCAATATAATAATGGACAGGTCATGCACTATGTCCCAATATAAGGGACATTCCATCCACTATCCCCAATACAATGGGCATTCCATTCACTATGGCCCAATATAACGAACATTCCAGCCACTATCCCCAATATAATGGACAGTCCATCCACTATCCCCAATATAAAGGACATTCCATCCACTATGCCCAATATCATGGACAGCACGCACTATGGTCCAATATAATGGACAGTCCGTCCACTGTGGTCCAATATAATGGACAGTCCCTGCACTATGTCCCAATATAATGGACAGACCATCCACTATCCCCAATTTAATGGACAGTACAACCTCTATGGCCCAATACAATGGACATTCCATCCACTATCCCCAATATAATGGATATTCCCTCCTCTATCCTTAATATAATGGACAATCGTCCACGATGATCCAATATAATGGACAGTCCATCCACTATGGCCCAATATAATCGACAATTGTTTACTATGGCCCAATATAATGGACATTGCAATGACTATGGCCCAATATAATGGACACTCCATTCACTATCCCCAATATAATGGATAGTCCATCCAATATGGCCCAATATAATGGACAGTCCATTCACTATCCCAAATATAATGGACAATCCATTCAGTATTTGCAATATAATGAACATTCCATCCACTCTCCCAAATATAATGGACAGCCATCCACTATGGTCCAATATAATGGACAGTCCATCCACTATGACCCAATATAATGGACATTCCATCCATTCTCCCAAATATAATGGACAGCCATCCACTATGAGCCAATATAATGGGCATTGCATACACTATCTCCAATATAATGGACAGTCCATCGACTATAGCCCAATATAATGGACATTTCATTCACTATCCCGAAAATAATGGGCATTCCATCCACTATCCCCAATAAAAAGGACTGTCCATCCACTATCCACAATATAATGGACAATCGATCCACTATGGCCCAATATAATGGACAGTCCATCCACTATCTCGCAATGCAAAGACAGTCCATTCACTATCCCCAATATAATGGACAGTCCATCCACTATGGCCCAATATAATGGACAGTCCATCCACTATCCCCAATATAAAGGACATTACTTCCACTATGGCCCACTATAATGACAGTCCATCGATTATGGCCCAATATAATGGACATTCCATACACTATCTCCGATATAATGGACAGTCCATCCATTATGGCCCAATA
This sequence comes from Pristiophorus japonicus, assembly GCF_044704955.1. Lineage (NCBI taxonomy): Eukaryota > Metazoa > Chordata > Chondrichthyes > Pristiophoridae > Pristiophorus > Pristiophorus japonicus. Next base: position 2,366,057 of record NC_091983.1, on the reverse strand, counting down.
TAAAGTCAGTTCATCCACTATGGCCCACTACAATGGACATTTCACCCTCTATCCCCAATATTATGGACATTCCATCCACTATCCCCAATATAATGGGCATTCCATCAACAATGGCCAAATATAATGGACATTTCGTCCACGATCCCCAATATAATGGACATTCCGTCCACTATGGCCGAATATAATGGACTGTCCATCCACTATGGCCCAATATAATGGACAGTCAATCCACTATAGCCCAATATAATGGATATTTCATTCACTATCCCGAAAATAATGGGCATTCTATCCACTATCCCCAATATAATGGACTGTCCATCCAGTATCCCCAATATATTGGACATTCCATCGACTGTCTCCAACATAATGTTCAGCTGTCCACTATGGTCCAATTTAATGGACAGTCCATTCATTAGGGTCCAATATAATGGACAGTCCATCCACGATGGTCCAGTATCACGGACAATCTATCCACTATACCCAATATTATGGACAGTTATTCCATTCTGTCCCAATATAATGGACAGTTCATCCCCTAATACCCAATATAAAGTTCAGTCCGTCCACCATGGCCCAATATAATGGACAGTCCATCCACTATCCCCAATATAATAGACAGTCAAGCACTATGGCCCAATATAATGGACAGTCCGTCCACTATGGTCCAATATAATGGACAGTCCAACAACTATCCCCAATATAATTGACAGTCCACCCACTATCCCCAATATAATGGACTTTCCATCCACTATCCCCAATATAATGGACAGTCCATCCACTATCCACAATATAAAGGATCTTCCATCCAATATCCACAATATAATGGTCAGCCGTCCACTCTGGTCCAATATAATGGACAGTCCGTCCGCTATGGTCCAATATAATGGACAGTGCATCCACTATCCCCAATATAATAATGGACAGGTCATGCACTATGTCCCAATATAAGGGACATTCCATCCACTATCCCCAATACAATGGGCATTCCATTCACTATGGCCCAATATAACGAACATTCCAGCCACTATTCCCAATATAATGGATATTCCATCCACTATCCCCAATATAAAGGACATTCCATCCACTATGCCCAATATCATGGACAGCACGCACTATGGTCCAATATAATGGACAGTCCGTCCACTGTGGTCCAATATAATGGACAGTCCCTGCACTATGTCCCAATATAATGGACAGACCATCCACTATCCCCAATTTAATGGACAGTACAACCTCTATGGCCCAATACAATGGACATTCTATCCACTATCCCCAATATAATGGACTTTCCATCCACTATCCCCAGTACAATGGACAGTCCATCCACTAGCCCCAATATAAAGGACATTCCATCCACTATCCCCATTATAATGGACAGCCGTCCACTATGATCCAATATAATGCACAGTCCGTCCACTGTGGCCCAATATAATAACAGTCCATCGATTATGGCCCAATATAATGGACATTCCATACACCATCTCCAATATAATGGGCAGTCCATCCATTATGGCCCAATATAAAGTCAGTCCATCCACTATGGCCCACTATAATGGATATTCCATCCTCTAGCCACAATATTGTGGACATTCCATCCACTATCCCAAATATAATGGACAGTCCATCCACTAGCCACAAAATAATGGACAGTCCACCCACTATGTCCCAATATAATGGACAGTCCACCCACGATACCCAATATAATCGACAGTCCATCCACTATGGCCCATTATAATGGACATTCCATTCACTATCCCCAAGACAATGGGCATTCCATTCACTATGGCCCCATATAATGGACAGTCCGTCCACTATTGTCCAATATAATGGACAGTCAATCCACTATCCTCAATATAATGGACAATCGATCCACTATGGCCCAATATAATGACAGTCCATCGATTATGGCCCAATATAATGGACATTCTACACACTATCTCCGATATAATGGATAGTCCATCCATTATGGCCCAATATAAAGTCAGTCAATCCACTCTGGCCCACTACAATGGACATTCCATCCTCTATCCCCAATATTATGGACATTCCATCCACTATCCCCAATATAATGGACATTCCATCCACTATGGCCGAATATAATGGACTGTCCATCCACTATGGCCCAATATAATGGACAGTCAATCCACTATAGCCCAATATAATGGACATTTCATTCACTATCCCTAAAATAATGGGCATTCCATCCACTATCCCCAATATAATGGACAGTCCATCCACCATGGCCCAATAGAATGGACAGACCATCCAGTATCCCCAATATATTGGACATTCCATCGACTGTCCCCAACATAATGTTCAGCCGTCCACTATGATCCAATAAATGGACAGCCTATTCTCTAGGGTCCAATATAATGGACAGTCCATCCACTATGGCCCAGTAACATGGACAATCTAACAACGATACCCAATATTATGGGCAGTTATTCCACTCTGTCCCAATATAATGGACAGTCCATCCCCTAATTCCCAATATAATGTTGACTCCGTCCAATATAATGGACAGTCCATCCACTATCCCTAATATAATGGACAGTCCATCCACTATCCCAATATAATGGACAGTCAACCAATATGGCCCAATATAATCGACCGTCTGTCCATTATGGTCCAATATAATGGACAGTGCATCCACTATCCACAATATAATGGATCTTCCATCCACTATCCACAATATAATGGACAGCCGTCCACTATGGTCCAATATAATGGACAGTCCATCCACTATGGCCCAATACAAGGGACATTCCATCCACGATCCCCAATACAATGGGCATTCCTTTCACTATGGCCCCAAATTATGGACATCCATCCATTATGGCCAAATATAATGGGCAGTCCATCCACTATCGCCAATATAATGGACAGTCCATCCACCATGGCCAAATATAATGGACAGTCCATCCACTATCTCCAATATAATGGACAGTCCATCCACCATGGCCCAATATAATGGACAGTCCATCCAGTATCTCCAATATAATGGACATTCCATCGACAATCCCCAATATAATGGACTTACAACCACAATACTCAATATAATGGACAGTCCTTCCACAATGGCCCAATATCACGTTCAATCTATCCACTATGCCCAAATAAAATGGACAATTCATCCACTATAGCACAATATTCTGTTCAGTCCATCCACGATGGCCCAAAATAATGGACAGTCCATCCACTATCCCCAATATAATGGACATTCCATCCACTATCCCCAATATAATGGACATTCCATCCACTATCCCCAATATAGGGTAAAGTCCATCCACTATCCCCAATATAATGGACATTCCATCCACTATCCCCAATATAATGGGCAGTCCATCCACTATCCCCAATATAATGGACATTCCATCCACTATCCCCAATATAATGTAGAGTCCATCCACTATCCCCAATAAAGGGTAAAGTCCATCCACTATCCCCAATATAATGGACATTCCATCCACTATCCCCAATATAATGGGCAGTCCATCCACTATCCCCAATATAATGAGCAGTCCATCCATTATCCCCAATATAAAGGATATTCCATCCACTATGCCCAATATCATGGACAGCCGCCCACTATGGTCCAATATAATGGACAGTCCGTCCACTCTGGTCCAATATAATGGACAGTCCCTGCACTATGGCCCAATATAATGACAGTCCATCGATTATGGCCCAATATAATGGACATTCCATACACTATCTCCAATACGATGGACAGTCCATCCTTTATGACCCAATATAAAGTCAGTCCATCCACTATGGCCCACTACAATGGACATTCCATCCTCTATCCCCAATATTATGGACATTCCATCCATTTTCCCCAATATAATGGATTGTCCATCCACTATGACCCAATATAATGGCCTGTCCATCCACTATCTCCAATATAATGGACATTCCATCCACTAACCCCAATGTAATGGCAGTCCATCCACTATCCACAGTATAATGGATCTTCCATCCACTATGCGCAATATAATGGTACAGCCATCCACTGTGATCCAATATAATAGACAGTCCGTCCACTATGGTCCAATATAATCGACAGTCCATCCACTGTGCCCCAACATAATGGACATTCCATTCGCTATCCCCAAGACAACGGGCATTCCATTCACTATCTCCAATATAATGGACAGACCATCCACTATCTCCAATATAATGTACAGTCCATCCACTATCCCCAATATAATGGACATTCCATCCACTAACCCCAATATAATGGACAGCCGTCCACTATGGTCCAATATAATGGACAGTCCGTCCACTATGGTCCAAAATAATGTTCAGTCCATCCACTATACCCAATATAATAATGGACAGTCCATCCTCTATGGCCCAATATAATGGACAATCCATCCACTATGGCCCAATATAATGGACAGTCTATCTTCCTTGGCCCAATATAACGGACAGTCCATCCACTATCCCCAATTTAATGGACAGTGCATCCACTTTGGTCCAATATAATGGACAGTCCATCCACTATCCCCAATATAATGCACATTCCATCCACTATGGACCAATATAATGGACAGTCCATCTTCCTTGGCCCAATATAATGGACATTCCATCCACTATCCCCAATATAATGCATAGTGCATCCACTATGGCCCAATATAATGGACAGTCAATCCACTATGGACCAATATAATGGACAGTCCATCTTCCTTGGCCCAATATAATGGACATTCCATCCACTATCCCCAATATAATGCATAGTGCATCCACTATGGCCCAATACAAAGGACAGTCCATCTACTATGGCCAAATATAATGGGCAGTCCATCCACTATCCCCAATATAATACAGTCCAGCCACTGTCCCCAATATAATGTACAGTCCATCCACTATCCCCAATATAATGGACATTCCATCCACTAACCCCAATATAATGGACAGCCGTCCACTATGGTCCAATATAATGGACAGTCCGTCCACTATGGTCCAAAATAATGTTCAGTCCATCCACTATACCCAATATAATAATGGACAGTCCATCCTCTATGGCCCAATATAATGGACAATCCATCCACTATGGCCCAATATAATGGACAGTCTATCTTCCTTGGCCCAATATAACGGACAGTCCATCCACTATCCCCAATTTAATGGACAGTGCATCCACATTGGTCCAATATAATGGACAGTCCATCCACTATCCCCAATATAATGCACATTCCATCCACTATGGACCAATATAATGGACAGTCCATCTTCCTTGGCCCAATATAATGGACATTCCATCCACTATCCCCAATATAATGCATAGTGCATCCACTATGGCCCAATATAATGGACAGTCAATCCACTATGGACCAATATAATGGACAGTCCATCTTCCTTGGCCCAATATAATGGACATTCCATCCACTATCCCCAATATAATGCATAGTGCAACCACTATGGCCCAATACAAAGGACAGTCCATCTACTATGGCCAAATATAATGGGCAGTCCATCCACTATCCCCAATATAATACAGTCCAGCCACTGTCCCCAATATAATGGACAGTCCATCCACTATGGGCAAATATAATGGACAGTCCATCCATTATGGACCAAAATAATGGATATTCCAACCACTAGCCCCAATATAATCGAGAGTCCATCCACTATCCCCAATATAATGGACTCTCCATCCACTGTCCCCAATATAATGGACACTCCATCCACTATCTGCAATATAATGGACAGTCCATCCATTATGGCCCAATATAATGGAAAGTTCATCCGCTATCCTCAATATAATGGACAGTCAATCCACTATCCCAAAATAATGGATAGTCCATCCACGATGGCCCAATATAACGAACAGTCCATCCATTATGGCCAAATAGAATGGACAGTCCATCAACTATGGACAAATAGAATGGACAGTCCATCCACTGTGGCCCAATACAATGGACAGCCAATCCACTATGGCCCATATAATGGACAGTCCCTCAAATAACGCATAATCCATCCATTATCCCCAATATAATGGACAGTCCATCCACTATGGCCCAATGTAATGGACAGTCCATCAACTATGGTCCAATATAATGGACATTTCATCATCTATGGCCAATATAATGCACAGTCAATCCACTATGGCCCAAAACAATGGATAGACCATCGAGAATGGCACATTATAATGGACAGTCCATCCACTATTGCCCGATGCAATGGACATTCCATCCACTATTGCCCAATATAATGGACAGTCCATCCACTGTCCCCAATATAATGGACCGTTATCATCCACTGTCACCAGAATATTGTACACTCAATCCTGTATGGCCCAATATAATGGAAAGTACTTCCACTAGCCCCTATATAATGGACAGTCCATCTTCTATGGCCCACTATAATGGACATTCCATCTACCAAGCCCTAATATAATGAACATTCCATCCACAATAGCCTAATATAATCGAAATTCCGTCCACTATGACCCAATATAATGAACAATCCATCCACTATGGCGCAATATATTGGAGATTCCATCCACTGTCCCCAATATAATGGACAGTCCATCCACTATGGCCCAATATAATAGACAGTCCATCCACTGTCCCCAATGTAATGGACAGTCCATACACTATCCCCAGTTAAGTGCACAGTCCATCCACAATGGCCCAATATAATGGACAGTCCATCTTCTTTGACACAATATAATGGACAGTCCATCAACTATCCCTAATTTAATGGACAGTGCATCCACTTTGGTCCAATATAATGGACAGTCCATCTACTATCCCCAATATAATGGACAGTCCATCTTCTTTGACACAATATAATGGACAGTGCATCCACTATCCCCAATATAATACAGTCCAGCCACTGTCCCCAATATAATGGAGAGTCCATCCACTATCCCCAAAATAATGGACAGTCCATCCACTATGGCCCAATAAAATGGACAGTCCATCTTTCTTGGCCCAATATAATGGACAGTCCAACCACTATCCCCAATATAATGGACAGTCCATCCACTATGGCCCAATAAAATGGACAGTCCATCTTTCTTGGCACAATAAAATGGACAGTCCATCTTTCTTGGCCCAATACAAAGGACAGTCCATCCACTATGGCCAACTATAATGGGCAGTCCATCCACTATCCCCAATATAATACAGTCCAGCCACTGTCCCCAATATAATGGACAGTCCATCCACTATGGGCAAATATAATGGACAGTCCATCCACTATGGCCCAAAATAATGGACATTCCAACCATTAGCCCCAATATAATCGAGAGTCCATCCACTATCCCCAATATAATGGTCTCTCCATCCACTGTCCCCAATATAATGGACACTCCATCCACTATCTGCAATATAATGGACAATCCATCCATTATGGCCCAATATAATGGAAAGTTCATCTGCTATCCTCAATATAATGGACAGTCAATCCACTATCCCAAAATAATGGATAGTCCATCCACTATGGCCCAATATAATGTACAGTCCATCCACTTTGGCCCAATATAACGGACAGTCCATCCATTATGGCCAAATAGAATGGACAGTCCATCAACTATGGCCGAATAGAATGGAAAGTCCATCCACTGTGGCCCAATACAATGGACAGCCAATCCACTATGGCCCAATACAATGGACAGACCATCCACTGTGGCCCATATAATGGACAGTCCCCAAATAACGCATAATCCATCCACTATCCCCAATATAATGGACAGTCCATCCACTATGGCCCAATGTAATGGACAGTCCATCAACTATAGTCCAATATAATGGACATTCCATCATCTATGGCCAATATAATGCACAGTCAATCCACTATGGCCCAAAACAATGGATAGACCATTGAGAATGGCACAATATAATGGACAGTCCATTCACTATTGCCCAATGCAATGGACATTCCATCCACTATTGCCCAATATAATGGACAGTCCATCCACTGTCCCCAATATAATGGACCGTTATCATCCACTGTCGCCAGAATATTGTACACTCAATCCTGTATGGCCCAATATAATGGAAAGTACTTCCACTAGCCCCAATATAATGGACAGCCCATCTTCTATGACCCACTATAATGGACATTCCATCTACTATGCCCCAATATAATGAACATTCCATCTACAATAGCCTAATATAATCGAAATTCCGTCCACTATGACCCAATATAATGAACAATCCATCCACTATGGCGCAATATATTGGAGATTCCATCCACTGTCCCCAATATAATGGACAGTCCATCCACTATGGCCCAATATAATGGACAGTCCATCCACTGTCCCCAATGTAATGGACAGTCCATACACTATCCCCAGTTAAGTGCACAGTCCATCCACAATGGCCCAATATAATGGACAGTCCATCTTCTTTGACACAATATAATGGACAGTCCATCCACTAACCCCAATATAATGGACAGTGCATCCACTGTCCCCAATATAATGCACCGTCCACCCACTGTCGCCAGTATAATGGACAGTCCATCCTCTATATCCCAAGATAATGGACATTCCATCTAGTATGCCCCAATATAATGAACATTCCATCCACAATGGCCTAAAATAATGGAAATTCCGTCCACTGTGGCCCAATATAATGAACAATCCATCCACTATGGCCTAATATATTGGAGATTCCATCCACTGTCCCCAATATAATGGACAGTCCATCTGCAATAGTCCAATATAATGGACAGTCAATCCACTATGGCCCAATATAATGGACATTCCATCAACTATCCCCAATATAATGTATGTACAACCACTATACTCAATATAATGGACAGTCCATCCACAATGGCCCAATATCACGGACAATCTATCCACTAAACCCAATATAATGGACAGTCCTTCCACTATGTACCAATAAAATGGACAGTTCATCCACTATAGCCCAATATTCTGTTCAGTCCATCCACTATGGCCCAATATAATGGACAGTCCATCCACTATCCCCAAGATAATGGACAGACCCATCCACTATTCCCAATATAATGGACAGTCCATCCACTATTCCCAATATAATGGATAGTCCATCCACTATGCCCAATATCATGGACAGCCGCCCACTATAGTCCAATATAATGGACAGTCCGTCCACTGTGGTCCAATATAATGGACAGTCCGTCCTCTATAGCCCAATATAATGGACAGCCCCTGCACTATGGCCCAATATAATGACAGTCCATCGATTATGGCCCAATATAATGGACATTCCATACACTATCTCCAATACGATGGACAGTCCATCCTTTATGACCCAGTATAAAGTCAGTCCATCCACTATGGCCCACTACAATGGACATTCCATCCTCTATCCCCAATATTATGGACATTCCATCCACTTTCCCCAATATAATGGATTGTCCATCCACTATGGCCCAATATAATGGACATTTCTATCCCCAATATAATGGACGGTCCATCCAATATCCCCTATATAATGGACAGTCCATCCACTATCCCCAATATAATAGACATTCCATCCACTAACCCCAATGTAATGGACATTCTGTCCACTATGGCAAATATAATGGACAATCCATCCACTATGGTCCAATATAATGGACATTGTATCCACTATCCCCAAAATAATGGACATTCCATCCACTATTCCCAAAATAATGGACATTCCATCCACTATGGCCCAATATAATGGATGGTCGATCCACTATGGCCCAATATAATGGACAGTCCATCCACTATCCCCAAAATAATGGACATTCCAGCCACTATGGCCCAATATAATGGACAAACCATCCATTATCCCCAATACAATGGACAGTCCATCCACTGTCCCTAATATAGTGGACAGTCCATCCACTATGGCCCAATATAATGGATGGTCCAGCCACTATGGCCCAATATAATGGACAGCCCATCACTATCCCCACTATAATGGACATTCCATCCGCAGTCCCCAATATAATGGACAGTCCACAGCTGGCACTGTGATATACTGACACTGAAAATTTAAGGGTCTACTGACCTAAGTGCGGTCGGAGACCGGTTGTACCCATCGGGGAATTGAGTAAACGGCTGGAAATGTACATTTGAACCATTTCTATCGACCTTGCAGTGGGAGACCAGTGCAATCCCTATGGAATGTCAGGGACACTCTGTGTGATAGTTTTATATTCAGTTTATGCCTTTGAAAGAGAGAATGAGCAAGTTTAAGTCTCACATGAAGTGTCACACGGGTTCCCAGCTGCAGCCCATACTGTCACCAGATGAAGTTGCAGCTTGCAGCTAGGGGCTGTGAAAGGATGTGTTGTGTGAAGACCCTTCATGCTTTCAGTTGCTTCCAGCTTCCCTTCTAACTCTTTCTGTTGTAATCATAGGCTGTTATGTGGTGTTTGATTCAATCAGTTCAATGAACTAAAGGAGCAGAAGAAGAGGCAATGGTTGATTCTAAGATCTGAATCACTGCAGTAGGATCTGCCTTGCTGTCACTGGAGTTATGACCATTCATAAGCACATGGAGTAACACTGTTACATCAAAAGGCCTTCTGTCACATTGAGGCAATTACTGAAATGTGTGGTTCTGCTTCATAAACTTGCCATTGCCCTGAATGGAAACAGCAGGGGATTCCATATAGTAAATAAATCACAGGCGTTTGTACATTTAATACAGCGGCATATGTTTGGAGTAAGGTGTGGGGGGCGGGGGTAAGGAAAGCAGCTGTCAATAATTTCAGACGTACCCTTTTGGGGCCTCTTCCTGTTCCACACCAGGTTCCACTGAACGGAGTGCTCATAGTGCACATTCCTCCTAGTAGGCCGTGAGAATTACATTGGGGTCCTAGATATGTCATAGGACCTGGATTTGCTGAGACTCCTGCCGATCTAGGCTGGTCTCTGGGCTGCCCAGCGGAAGGCCCAAGTTAAAATGGAGGCAGAATAGTGTAACTTTGGTGGTAAAAACAGAGAGACAGACTATTATCTGAATAGTGACAGATTAGGAAAAGGGGAGGTGCAAAGAGACCTGGGTGTCATGGTACATCAGTCATTGAAGGTTGGCATGCAGGTACAGCAGGCGGTTAAGAAAGCAAATGGCATGTTGGCCCTCATAGCAAGGGGATTTGAGTACAGGGGCAGGGAGGTGTTGCTACAGTTGTACAGGGCCTTGGTGAGGCCACACCTGGAGTATTGTGTACAGTTTTGGTCTCCTAACCTGAGGAAGGACATTCTTGCTATTGAAGGAGTGCAGCGAAGGTTCACCAGACTGATTCCCGGGATGGCGGGACTGACCTATCAAGAAAGACTGGATCAACTGGGCTTGTATTCACTGGAGTTCAGAAGAATGAGAGGGGACCTGATAGAAACGTTTAAAATTCTGACGGGGTTAGTCAGGTTAGATGCAGGAAGAATGTTCCCAATGTTGGGGAAGTCCAGAACCAGGGGACACAGTCTAAGGATAAGGGGTAAGCCATTTAGGACCGATATGAGGAGGAATTTCTTCACCCAGAGAGTGGTGAACCTGTGGAATTCTCTACCACAGAAAGTTGTTGAGGCCAATTCACTAAATATATTAAAAAAGGAGTTAGATGAAGTCCTTACTACTAGGGGGATCAAGGGGTATGGTGAGAAAGCAGGAATGGGGTACTGAAGTTGCATGTTCAGCCATGAACTCATTGAATGGCGGTGCAGGCTAGAAGGGCCGAATGGCCTGCTCCTGCACCTATTTTCTATGTTTCTATAGCGCCCTCTAGCTAGGAGGTATAGCGCCCTGGATCTGCATTAAGAAACTGTCTGTATGAAGAACAAGTAAATTGACCACCTCGATTTTAACTCCGCTATGTTCCCATTTCTCCCGGGCAGTGGGAGTTACAATCTCTCTTTCTCTTTTTACATCCACTAAAAATTCAATCTACTTTGAACACTCAATGAATAAAGTGCAGTTTGGGCATGAAATAATAAATTTATTGAAAACTAATTTGAATGAGGCATGTTCATTGAAATTTGAGCAACCAGTGGCAGTTTAATGAATTGAGCCGTTCCCTACTGTCCACCCATAAAAAGTATGATATCAATCTCATGGAAGTTTGCAAGGACACGCCATTAGACCTTGTCCCCTTTTACATCGTTCCTTAGGGAGACCAATGCCATTAAAGCCACTTTTTCCGAGCAATAGGTCACAGGTCAGCTGCTCTACCTCGCAGTTCTTTACTTCATCGATTGGTTTGCGGGTTTGCCTCAGGTTAGCTAGAAGAAGGCAAGTGTAGCTTGTGCTTGGAGACACTTTCTTTGTCCACTTCAGTCCAATAGCTTTGTGCCTCCGAGGAATTAAGGTGAAGGAAGAAAAACATGATTTCTCCCAATGGTAGGGTTTCTTCAGCCAATTGTTTTCAAAAGTAAGGAATTAAAAAAAGTGTCCAGATGTGATGTCCATTTAGCAACTGTGGAAAAGTGAAAGCTTCATTCAAACATTCCAAGTCTTTATCAGTGGCATCATCTTCACTGTGATGCTTGAGGCACAATATCTGGACAATGTGGGTTTTAAAATCCTTCGTAGGCTCATGTCCCACTCCAAAGTGAGGGAGTCCTGCACTGCTGGAGATGCCGTCTTTTGGGTGAGACGATAAACTGAGGTCCTGTCTCCCCTCTCAGGTGCATATAAAAGATCCCATGGTACTATTGGAAGAGCAGGGGAGTTATGTCCGGTGTCCTGGCCAATAATTAACCCTTGACCAACACATAAAGCAGAATATCTGGTCATTATCGCTGTTTGTGGGAGCCTGCTGTGCGCTAATTGACTGCCATATTTCCTACATTTCAACAGTGACTACACTTCAAAAGTAAGCTTTGGGACATCCTGAGGCCATGAAAGGCGCTACATAAATACAAGTCCTTTCTTTGTGGATCGGGAGTTACTATTCAATTTAAATGAGGTTGAAACCTGAAAGATCCAGGTGCATCCCAAATTCAATCACATCGCCACTACTCATGCAGTATTCTGTCTCTTTTGTGACAGACAACTTCAGCATGAACCATACTCATGGAAGAGGAACACTGTGGCAATGGAATTACTGAATATTTGAACTAAAATTATTTTACGTCTCCTGTGGCTGTGATTATTTGCACTGTGTAATGTATGCACCTGTGGGTATGCCTGCAAGACCATCAGCAGACCGGGGTCATTGGAGGGAGCAGTGTGCAGCGGCCCGGCCCGGAAATCGGAACAGTCCCGGCCTGCAAGACCATCAGCAGACCGGGGTCATTGGAGGGAGCAGTGTGCAGCGGCCCGGCCCGGAAATCGGAACAGTCCCGGCCTGCAAGACCATCAGCAGACCGGGGTCATTGGAGGGAGCAGTGTGCAGCGGCCCGGCCCGGAAATCGGAACAGTCCCGGCCTGCAAGACCATCAGCAGGCCGGGGCCATTGGAGGGAGCAGCGTGCGGCAGCATACCACTGCAGGGAGCAGCGCGTGCTGCTGCAGGAGGGCGACGGCTGCTAAGCCAGGTCGCTGATTGCAGTGCGGGCAGGCACAGCAGGAGGGGCGAAGGAGCAGCGAGAGTTGTAGAGGGAAGTGACCGGGGCCCAGAAGAGGTGTGAATCTGGGGCCCAGAAGAGACGAGGGCCCAGGGACAGCATGGGCCAGCCCACACTGCGATATGTGTGTGCACTACATCCGTGCAGCAGAGCAGGTCTCCAGTTTGTTTTGAGTAATCCTTGCCACTGGACCAAGACCTAGCTGTGTCAAGCCCGTGTACAACGGCCACCAGACATTAAAAAAATCCAAGCACAGGCATCTTCCACCATTCAAGATGTAGTTCTGGATCTGGAATATTAGGTCCTTCATTGAAACACCTGTGAACTCATCCCCTTTTGACGTGGAAGCAAGTCATCCTCGCTTCGATGATGATGATGATGATGAGTATGCTCGCAGGTTTGTAGAGCTATTGTTGTGACCAAAAATAGTTGTAGAGCTGTTGTGTGGGAGTGGCTTAGCCAATCACGTGATGTTTACAAGACTCAATAAAACCCCAGCCAGTTGGGTTCGGGGGATCCACGATGAGGCAGGTGGTTGTGAGCCTGGTGAGTGAACTGGTAATGTGTCGTGTGATTGTTAAACCTTTGCTAATAAACCAACTAGTTCTTAATAGTGATATGTTGCTATGACTTCTTAAGCAAAGAACCCTTGAAGCAAATACATTACAAACTGCATGGACATTACAGTGCTGTCCTTTCGCATCAGAAGCCTCATAGAATCATACAATAATACAGCACAGAAGGAGGCCATTCAGCCCATCGAGTCTGCCTTGGCTCTTTCATAGAGCAACCCAGTTAGTCCCACTCCCCCGCTCCTTCCCCATATCCCAGCAATTTTTTCTCCTTTAAATATTTATTCGATTCCCTTTTGCAGGCTACTATTGAATCTGTGTCCACCATCCCATAGGCAGTGCATTCCAAATCCTAACCGCTTGTTGTGTTAAAAAGTTTTTCTTCTTGTTGCCTCGGGTTTTTTTTTGACAATCAACTTAAATCTTTGCTCTCTGGTTATCAATCCTTCGGCCATTGTAAACAGTTTCTCTTTATTTACTCTATCTAAATCATCATGGGCAGTCCCTCAAAGCGAGGATGGCTTGCTTCCACGCCAAAAAGGGAGCAGTTCACAGGTGTTTCAATGAAGGACTTAATATTCCGGATCCTGAACTACATCCTGAAGGGTGGAAGATGCCTGTGCGTGGATTTTTTTAACGTGTAGTGGCCGTTGCACACCAGCCACCACACGGGCTTGACAGAGCTAGGTCTTACTCCAGTAGCAAGGATTAACCAAGACTAACTGGAGACCAGCTCTGCTGCACAGACCTAGCGGACACACATATTGCAGTGTGCGTTGGCCCATGCTGCCCCTGGGCCTTCGCCTCTCCTGGGCCCCGGTCACTTTGCTCTACAAACTCTTGCCGCTCCTTCGCCCCCTGCTGCTGTACCTGCCCGCACTGCAATCAGCGACCTGGCTTAGCAGCCATCGCCCTCCTGCAGCAGCACGCGCTGCTCCCTGCAGTGGTATGTCGCTGCACGCTGCTCCCTCCAATGGCCCTGGCCTGCTGATGGTCTTGCAGGCTGGGACCACGTCGATTTCCGGGCCGGGCCGCATGCTATACATAGCACAATTGGTGACAGACAGAAAAGGCAGGAGATAAAGTGGGGTGGGGGAAGAGACATTTGTACAAAAGAGAGGAAAAGGAGCTCAACACAAACAGAAACAGGGTGTATCTTTCAATTCATTGTGGGCAAAATCATGGGTATAATGTCATCATCGTCATCATCATCATAGGCAGTCCCTCGGAATCGAGGAAGATTTGCTTCCACTCCTGGTGGCTGAACAGTCCAATACGAGAGCCACAGACATTGTCACAGGTGGGACAGATAGTCGTTGAGGATTTTGTCCTAAGATAATTCAGCAACACGGGCCGAAAGCCACTTTGCATCAGCAGCCACTGCTGAGCATAAATTACTCTGGTTCTATCTAAGTGCTTCATGATTATAAACACCTCTATCAAATCTACTCTTAGCCTTCTCTGCTCCAAGGAGAACAACCCCAGCTTGTCTAGTCTATCCACGTAGCTGTATTCCCTCATCCCTGAAACCAGTTTAGTTTATTTTCTTTTATTATTTCTGTTTTTTGGATTTCCTCCTTTCTAAACAAATTATACTAGTGTATGAGCACAATGCTTTTGGCTGAAGATCCGCTCTGTGTTATTTTAGTGGGGGTGTTAACCCATCAAAATAGTTTCAAATAAATGGGATAGCCCCTCACATAAAACAATACAGTGAGGAATTTCAGACAAATGCATTAATTCAGATGTTCAGATGTTGCTGATCTAATTACAGTCTTTTTATCCATCTTCATTTTACTTCTGGTAAGACCGTTGTAACGGGCCTGGAGCTGGGGCAAACAGTGCCACATATTTAGTTTATTATTTGCATTTTATCGCTGTATTACATTTTTATTTCTGTGGAATTGAGTGCAAGATTCATTGCATTGAGTGTGGTCACGATACGTGCTTTACTGATATATGAACTGGCTTGCTACAGATTTTCTGTGTCCTGGGATTTGAATTTGTCGGTGATGGTGGTGACACTGCTATCATTATATTTTAGTAGAAGGTGCTTGCAGGCAATGAGTCACTGGCCTTTTCTCCGTATTGGATGTCACTCTGCTCTAACATGCTTCTGAAGATTATTACTGCCTACTGGCTAAATTTTGCACCACGTTTGATCCAGAGTATGGAACTTGTATATTGATTGTGAAATAAAAGCGTCTTTGTTTATCATCCTGTTTCTTGTTTCTCTTCTTATATATTTTATGGAGTGTCACACTTCATTTTCTCTCCCACAGCTCCATTTCCCCACATCACTTGCATTTGTGCCAGACCTGGTTTTGACCTGGCTTTTGGTAGCTCCCTTCAGAGGTGTGTACACTGAAGGGAGGTCAGCACAGAGGAAATTTACTGGTATTTAAACAGATTTAAGGGAGCAGGGGGGGGCGGGGGAGTAGGAAGATTGAAAAATGCATACAGGCGTGACGTCCGAAATCCGGAAACCTCGGGACCGAGGCCGTTCCAGATTCCGGGTATTTCTGGATGTCGGAAGGTCTTTGCCTGGGCCGAGGAAGGTAGGTAGGAGAGGGCCACCGGAGGTCGGGGGGGGTCAGTCAGGCCGGGGGGTGTCGGTCGGGTCAAGGCTGGGAGAGATCGGGGGAGGCCGGGGGGCGGGGGGGGGGGGGGTCAGACGGGCCGCTGGAGGTTGGGGGACTCAGTCGGGCCGCGAGGTGGGGGGAGGGGGGTGTCAGTCGGGCTGAGGCCAGGGGAGATCGGGGGAGGCCGGGGGCGGGGGATCGGACAGGCCGCTGGAGGTCGGGGGACTCGGTCAGGCCGGGGGCCGTCGGTCGGGTCGAGGCTGGGAGAGATCGGGGGAGGCCGAGGCAGGAACTCTGGATTTTGGACGTCGCACCTGTACTAATGAAATAAATTGTGTTAAGTGTAAGGTTAGAGGATGGGGATAATTGGATCAGGGCTTGCAGAAATAATTTAGTCCCCATTCTGCCCTGTTTTTAAATTCGTTCACGTGATGTGGGCGTCGCTGGCAAGGCCGGCATTTATTGCCCATCCCCTAATTGTCCGTTGAGAAGGTGGTGGTGAGCCACCTTCTTGAACCGCTGCAGTCCATGTGGTGAAGATACTCCCACAGTGCTGTTAGGGAGGGAGTTCCAGGATTTTGAGCCAGCAATGAAGGAAAGCGATATATTTCCAAGTCAGGATGGTGTGTGACTTGGAGGGGAACTTGGAGTGGTAGTGTTCCCATGCACCTGCTGCCCTTGTCCTTCTAGGTGGTAGAGGTCGCGGGTTTGGGAGGTGCAGCCGAAGAAGCCTTGGTGAGTTGCTGCAGTGCATCTTGTAGATGGTACACACTGCAGCCAGGGGGCGCCGGTGATGGAGGGAGTGAATTGTTATATTTCCGTTATATATTCCTATGTCCACATTTATAATGGTAGCTGCCTCTGTTACTTATCATGATGTAATGACACCCTCCTGCCAGTATTGTATTAGGACTGCAGTGTCTCCACTGGAAGTGGTCGGGGGAGGTGAGGGAGTATTAATGACAGTGTGATAAATTTACAGAGGCAATAGTAATTTATAATTGGTAAAGCTGACAGAAAGTGAGAGCAGACAGAATGGAAATCTCTTGGTCCGCTGACATTACTTGAGTGTGAGCCCAGCAGGACATCCGGGGACACAGATAAACAAGGCCTTAGCGCCACTTCATTTGGGGTTTTTGGAGCACTGAGCACCACGGGAGTGGCCTGAGGAGATATAACAATGGTGGCGACGAGAGAACAAATAAAAAGAAAAAAATCCAGGAGTGACGCCACGGGATTGATGGTAACTGATTGGTTGTCCTGGTGAACCAAATAACTAGGGCAGTAGACAGAGCTTGAAACTAATGAAAGTGGAGGTGGGGGGTGGGGGAGGGGTTGACAGGTTTCAGGAAAGAGTAAATTTAAAAGGAGCAAGAGAAATGTCAAGGCTCTAGAGCAGAGCAGAGTTTTAGGTAAAAATAAGCAGAGTGGGTCAGGAAGGGACAGAGAGAGTAACAAAGATCATAGGGCATCAGTGACTAAGGTGACATCAGGGAAAAATAGAAAAAAAGTCAAAGCTAAAGGCACTAGATCTGAATGCGTGAAGCATTCGCAATAAAATAGATGAGTTAATAGCGCAGATAGAAGTTAATAGGTTTGATCTAATAGCCATTACAGAGACATGGTTGCAAAGTGGTCATGGTTGGGAACTAAATATCCCAGGATATTTCACTTTTAGAAGAGACAGGCAAAATGGAAAAGGCGGAGGGGTTGCCCTGATAATAAAGGATGGGATAAAGTCAGTAGAGAGAAAGAATCTTAGCTCGTAAATCAAGAAGTAGAATCAGTTTGGGTGGAGCTAAGAAACAGCAAGGGGCAGAAAACATTGGTGGGAGTTGTTTATAGGCTCCCAAACAGTAGTGGTAATGTAGGGCACAGTATAAATCAGGAAATTAGAGGTGCATGTAACTATGGTAATACAGTAATCATGGGGGGACTTTAATCTACTGGGCAAACCAAATTTTTTAGTAATACTGTGGGGAACAAATTCATGGAATGTATACAGGATAGTTTTCGAGATCAGTATGTTGAGGAACCAACTAGGGAACAGGTTATTTTAGATCTAGTATTGTGCAATGAGAAAGGGTTAATCAATAAGCTTTTAGTAAAGGGGCCTTTCGTGAAGAGTGACCATAATATGACCGAATTTTATTTGAGTTTGAAAGTGATTTAGTTAAATCCGAAACTAGGGTCTTAAATCTAAACAAAGCAAACTACATAGGTATGAGGGGCGAGTTGGCTAAGGTAGATTGCGAAACTACATTAAAGGTATGACGGTAGACAAGCAATGGCTAGCATTTAAAGAATTAATACATAATTTACAACAAACATACATTCCTTTAAGGCACAAAAACCCCACAGGAAAAGTGGTCCAACCGTGGCTAACAAGGGAAGTTAAAGATAGTTTTAGATCAAGGGAAGAGGCTTGTAATGTTGCCAAAAAGAGCAGTAAGCCTGAGGGTTGGGAGGATTTTAGAATTCAGCAAAGGATGACCAAGAGTTTGATCAAGAAAGGGAAAATAGAATATGAGGGTGAACTAGCAAGAGACATAAAACAGATTGTAAAAGCTTCTATAGGTATGTAAAAAGGAAAAGATTAGCGAAAGTAAATGTGGGTCCCCTACAGGCTAAGACAGGAGAAATTATAATGGGGAATAAGGAAATGGCAGAGAAATTAAACAAATACTTTTTATCTGTCTTCATGGAAGAAGACACAAAAAACCTCCCGGAAAAAGTGGAAAGCCAAGGGTCTAGTGAGAATAAAGAACTGAAAAAAAATAGTATTAGTAAAAAAATAGTACTGGAGAAATTAATGGGACTGAAATCCGACAAATCCCCTGGACCTGATGGCCTACATCCTAGGGTTTTAAAAGAAGTGGTTATAGAGATAGTGGATGCATTGGTTGTCATCTTCCAAAATTTCATAGATTCTAGAACAGTTCCCGCAGATTGGAAGGTAGAAAATATAACCCGACTATTTAAGAAAGGAGGGAGAGAGAAAACGAGGAACTACATCAGTTAGCCTGACATCAGTAGTAGGGAAAATGTGAGAATCTATTATTGAAGACATGGTAACAGGGCACTTAGAAAATAATAATAGGATTGTGCAGAGTCAACACAGATTTATGAAAGGGAAATCATGTTTGACTAATCTGTTAGTTTTTTTGAGGTTAGATAAGGGGGAACCAGTGGATGTGGTGTATGTGGATTTTCAGAAGGCATTCGATAAGGTGCCACACAAGAGGTTATTAAACAAAATTACGGCTCATAGGATTGGGGGTAATATACCAGCATGGATTGTGGATTGGTTAATGAACAGAAAACAAAGAGTAGGAATAAACGGGTAATTTTCAAGTTGGCAGCCTGTAACTAGTGGAGTACCGCAAGGATCAGTGCTTGTGCCTCAGCTAGTCACAATATATATCAATGATTTGGATGAGGGTGCCAAATGTAATGTATCCAAGTTTGCAGATGATATAAAGCTATGTGGGAATGTAAGTTGTGAGCAGGAAGCAAAGAGACTTCAGGGGGATATAGACAGGTTCATCGAGTGGACAGAGCATGGCAAATGCAATATTATGTGAGAAATGTGACGTTACCCACTTTGGTAGGAAAAATAGAAAAACCAAGTATTTTTTAAATGGTGAGAGATTGGAAAATGTTGGTGTTCAGAGGGACCTGGATGTCCTTGTACACGAATCACTGAAAGTTAACATGCAGGTACTGCAAGCAATTAAGAAAGTAAATGGTATGTTGGCCTTTATTACAAGAGGATTTGAGTATAAGAGTAAAGATGTCTTACTGCAATTATACAGGGCCCTGGTGAGACGGCACCTGGAGTATTGTGTACAGTTTTGATCTCCTTACCTAACGAAGAATATACTTGCCATATACTTGCCATAGAGGGAGTGCAACGGAGGTTCACCAGACTGATTCCTGGGATGGGGGGATTGTCCTATGAGGAGAGATTGAGTAGACTAGGCCTATATTCTCTAGAGCTTAGAAGAATGAGAGGTGATCTCATTGAAACATACACAATTCTTACAGGTCTTGACAGGATAGATGCAGGGAGGATGTTTCCCCTGGCTGAGAGTCTAGCACCAGGTGTCACAGTCTCTGAATAAGGAGTCGGCCATTTAAGACTGAGGTGAAGAGAAATTTCTTCACTCAGAGGGTGGTGAATCTTTGGAATTCTCTAGCTCAGAGGGCTGTGGAGGCTCAGTCTTTGATTATATTCAAGACCGAGATTGATAGATTTTTGGATATTAAGGGGATCAAGGGATATGGGGATAGTGCAGGAAAGTGGAGTTGAGGTTAAAGATCAGCCATGGTCTCATTGAATGGTGGAGGAGGATTGAGAGGCTAAATGGCCTACTCCTGCTCTTATTTCTTATAATATATAAGAACATAAGAAATAGGAGCAGGAGTAGCCCATTTGGCCCCTTGAGCCTGCTCTGCCATTCAATAAGATCATGGCTGATCTGATTCTTGGCCTCAACTCCCTTTCCCCACCTGTTCTCCATAACCTTTGACCCCCTGTAGTTCAACAATCTACCTGTCACCATCTTAAATATATTCAATAACCCAGCCTCCACAGCTTTCTGGGGTAGGAAATTCCAAAGATTCACGACCTTCTGATAGAAGAAATTCCTCCTATCTCTGTTTTAAATGGGCGACCCCTTATTCTGAAACTATGCCCTCTAGTTCTAGATTCCCCCATAAGGGGAACATTCTCTGCACCTACCCTGTCCAGCCCCCTCAGAATCTTATATATTTCAATAAGATCGCCACTCATTCTTCTAAACTCCAATGAGTATAGGCCCAACCTGCTCAGACTTTTAAGACAACTCCCTCATCTCAGGAATCAACCTCGTGAACCTTCTCTGAACTGCCTCCAATGCAAGTATATCCCTCCTTAAATAAGGAGACCAAAACTGTATGCAGTACTTCAGGAGTGGCCTCCAGGAATACCCTGTACAGTTGTAGCAGGACTTCCCTACTTTTATACTCCATTCCCCTTGTAATAAAGGCCAACATTCTATTTGCCTTCCCAATTACTTGCTGTACTTGCATGCTAACTTTTTGTGTTTCATGTACAAGGACTCCCAGATCCCTCTGTACCGCAGGATTTTGTAATCTCTCTCCATTTAAATAATAATTTGCTTTTTTATTCTTCCTACCAAAGTGGATAACCTCACATTTTCTCACATTATACTCCAACTACCAAATTTTTGCCCACTCACTCAACCTATCTATATCCCTTTGCAGATTCTTTGGCCCCGAACTTGGTGGAAGCTAAGTTCTGCCCAAGTGTCGTTCAAAGGACCACCGAGTTCCTGACGGTACTTTGGGCGAAAGTTTGATGAAAAAGTCCTGGAAAGACCGCCCGGCGTTAAAAAAGCGGCTTACGCCCTGAATCTGGGCGGCAGCGGGCGGGAGCTCTCAACCTCGGCGGCAAATGCGATCCTCGGCAAAGTACCACCGAGGATTGAGTCAGGTCCAGGGAGGGGGGAGCAGATAAAATTTACATTTCCAAAAAATTAAACAAAACACTGGAAATCCTTCAGGGGACCCCATCCACCTGAATCGCTAGGGAAAAAAATAAAGAAAAGAAGTTTACTAACCTTTTTTTGCAGGTCTTCATACTTCCCGTTGCGGTTAGATCTTCCTCCATGCGGCGGACCTTCCCCGTGCTGCAGCGGACTCCCGCCCGGACCAAACTGGCAGCTCGGCGGGCGGGAGGACATTTACACACATTGCACGCCAGTGGATGTCAGCGGGCAGTTCCCAGCGGTCTTCCCTCCCCGCTGCCGGGAGGCCTCCGCCAAACTCGCTCGGAGGGGAGACCGCCCAGAAAACACGGCGGCAGCGGGTGGCAAGTGCACCAAGTTCGGCCCCTTTGCGTCCTCCTCACAACTTGCTTTCCCACCTATCTTTGTATCATCAGCAAACTTGGCTACATTACACTCGGTCCCTTCATCCAAGTCATTAATATAGATTGCAAATAGTTAAGGCCCCAACACTGATCCCTGTGGCATCCCACTAGTTACAGTTTGCCAACCTGAAATGGCTCTCTGACTCTCTGTTTTCTGTTAGTTAGCCAAACGTCTATCTATGCTCAACACCATAAGTTCTTATTTTGTGCAATAACCTTTTATGTGGCACCTTAGCGAATGCCTTCTGGAAATTCAAATACACTACATCTACTGGTTCCCTTTTATCCACCCTGCTCATTACATCCTCAAAGAATTCTATTAAATTTGTCAAACACGATTTCTCTTTTAAAACCATGTTAACTCTGCTTGACTGTATTATGATTTTCCAAATGTCCTGCTACTACTACCTTAATAATGGATCCCACCATTTTCCCAATGACAGATGTTAGGCTAACTGGTCTATAGTTTCCTGCTTTCTGTCTCCCTCTTTTGTTAAATAGGGGCGTTACATTTGTGGTTTTCCAATCTGCTTGACCTCTCCAGAATCCAGGGAATTCTGGTAGATTACTACCAATGTATCCACTATCTCTGCAGCCACTTCTTTTAAGACCTTAGGATGCAGGCCATCAGGTCCAGGGAACTTGTCCACCTTTAGTCCCATTAGTTGGCCTAGTACTTTTTCTCTGGTAATAGTGATTGTTTTAGTTCCTCCCTCCCTGTAGCCCCTTGATTATCTATTATTATTGGAATACTTTTAGTGTTTTCGACCATGAAGACCGACTACGAAATATTTGTTCAAAGTCTCTGCCATTTCCCTGTTTCCCATTATTAATTCCCCAGTCTCATCCTCTAAGGGACCAATGTTTACTTTAGCTACACTCTTCCTTTTTATATACTTGTAGAAGCTCTTACTGTCTGTTTTTATATTTCTTGCTAGTTTACTCTCAAAATCTATCTTCTCCCTCTTTATTATTTTTTTAGTCATCCATTGCTGTTTTCTAAAAGTTTCCCAATCCTCTGGCCTACCACTAATGTTTGCAACATTGTATGCCTTTGTTTTCAGTTTGATACCATCCTTTACTTCCTTAGTTAGCCACGGATGGTTCATCCTTCTCTGAGAGTCTTTCTTTCTCACTGGAATATATCTTTGCTGAAAGTTATGAAATATCTCCTTAAATGTTTGCTACTGCTTATCTACCATTTTACTTTTAATCTAATTTTTCCAATCCACTTTAGCCAACTCTGTCTTCATATCTTTGTAAGTGCCTTTATTTAAATTCAGGACACTAGTTTCAGACCTAAGTTTCTCACCCTCAAACTGAATTTGAAATTCTAACATGCTATGATCATTCTTCCCAAGAGGATCCTTTACTATGAGATCATTAATTAATCCAGTCTCATTACACATTACCAGATCTAAAATAGTCTGCTCCCTGGTTGGTTCCACAACGCATTGTTCTAAGAAACCATCCTGAAAACATTCTATGAACTCTTCCTCAAGGCTACCTTTGCTAATTTGATTTGTCCAATCTATATGAAGATTAAAATCACCCATGATTATTGCAGTACCTTTCTTACAAGCCCCCATTATTTCTTGATTTATATTCTGTCCTACAGTGTAGCTACTATTAGGGGGCCTATAGACTACTCCCACCAGTGACTTCTTTCCCTTATTATTTTTTATCTCCACCCAAACTGATTCTACATCTTGATCTTCTGAGTCAATATCATTTCTCACTACTGCACTGATCTCATCCTTTATTAACAGAGCTACCCCACCTCCTTTTCCTTTCTGCTTATCCTTCCAAAATGGCAAATACCCCTGAATATTCAGTTCCCAGCCATGGTCACCTTGCAACCACGTCTCTGTAATGGCTATCAGATCATACCCAGTTATTTCTATTTGTGCTTTCAACGCATCTACCTTGTTAGGAATGCTGCGTACATTCAGATAAAGAGCCTTTAATTTTGTCTTTTTACCATTTTCCCTTCTCTGACTGTAATTACTGATGCACTCTTATGTTTATACATTATGTCCCTTCCTGCCACACTCTGGCTATCATTACCCCGATCGCTACCCTGCACTATTGCCTTCTCCTTTCTCTTTGACTTTTTAAATTTCCCCTCACCAGAACACCCTCCCCCAGTATTTAGTTCTGATGTCCTAATGTTGTGCCGGACTCCCGTCGAAGTTGAGGTCAAGAGACCAGGAGGATGCCTGTGGAATTTGAGGCCCCTCGAAGATTTTTAATACATTATAGATAAGTAAAGAGTGCACCAACTCAGATAGCGTGAAGGCTGTCTGTATAATATCTTTTCACAACACATGGGCTCCAGCATCTGTCGGCAGCAGATCAGTGAATTGATGGATGATGTTTCAAAGTCTGTAAAGAATTAGTGGTCAGCTGTGTTCATACTGCAGCTTCACCATCGCTGTGAAGCCATGTGACCTTGCAGCGTACGGAGCGAGTTAACATTACAGCATCAATATGGTCGTAACAATTTATAATGGGACAATAAGAGTAAATTGGGGAGTGAATTACATTGGCACGCCCTTATCCAATTATCCCCCAGCCTCTGACCCGCTTCACCTGAAGATTACAATGAACAAGCTGGAATCTGCAACTGGAGCCCAGTGTGAGTGCTGTGAGACACATCATAGAGCAGGCAGTCTCACACTGCATGGAGTGCAGTGAAAGCACAACTTTGTTTAGGCATGCACCTTTTTAAATGCTTAGAATGTGAGCCCGGGCTCTCTAACCCCTGTCACAGCAGCTGTGTGCACAGTTATATACACTGCCCTGGGCAGCAGAACCAGAACAATGGCCAAGGGGTATAACCGGGGACTGACGGGCTGGAACCCTGAGTGTTGCCGATCTGACACCGCTATCTGCCCCTCAAACCGCTGGAGAAATACCACCAGTGATGCCTCCGCAAGATCCTGCAAATCCCCTGGGAGGACAGACGCACCGACGTTAGTGTCCTCGACCAGGCCAACATCCCCAGCATCGAAGCATTGACCACACTCGACCAGCTCCGCTGGACAGGCCACATTGTCCGCATGCCCGACACAAGACTCCCAAAGCAAGCGCTCTACTCAGAACTCCTACACAGCAGGCAATCCCCAGGTGGAAACGTTTCAAGGACACCCTCAAAGCCTCCTTGATAAAGTGCAACATCCCCACCGACACCTAGGAGTCCCTGGCCAAAGACTGCCCTAAGTGGAGGAAGAGCATCTGGGAGGGCGCTGAGCACCTCGAGTCTCGTCGCCGAGAGCATGCAGAAAGCAAGCGCAGGCAGCGGAAGGAGAGTGCGGTAAACCAGACTCCCCACCCATCCTTTCCTTCAACCACTGTCTGTCCCACCTGTGACAGAGACTGTAATCCCCATATTGGACTGTTCAGTCGCCTGAGAACTCACTTTTAGAGTGGAAGCAAGTCTTCTTCGGTTTCCAGGGCCTGCCTATGACTGTCTATGACTGCCTATGATGACAGTTTTGCTGGTCTCCCATCCTCTGGTGACCCCCAATCAACAAATGCAATTTTAGGAAATCGCTGGCATCACGATTGATGATGTAAATCCCTGCCCACCAGTCTGTTTGTCAATATACTGCATTATGCTGACTGTGACTCAACTTTAAGTTCTTGAGTTCTGACGAAAGGTCATTGACCTGAAACATTGGCTCTGTCTCTCTCTGTGTCAGCTATGGCTCAGTGGGTGGCACTCTCTGGGTGGGAGGGCTAGGAGTGAGCAGGTGCTGCTGAATACTGCAGGAGTTGGAGTGAGTTTGTAAAAAGTTGGTGGTGGGTTTTTGGGTTGTTTTTTCCCTCAAATTTTAAGGCCTTTTTGGGCCATAAACATCAGCCAGATGCTGCTGAGGGGTCTGGAGTGCCGGGCCCCTCAGAGGACCATGATCCCAGTGTGAATTTAATGAGGGGAGAGAATGTCTTGAGAAGGGAGAATAAAAGGCCCAAAGATTTGGGCCGGGGCCCCAGGAGGTTTGGAAAAGAAAACACGGTGGTGGTTCAGTGCGAGGATAAGGAGATGTGAGCTTGGGATATTATCCAGGCAGTACATGAGGACTGCAATGAGGGAAGTTGCTTTGCTTGCCAACCAAAGCCGAATGTTGGATTCGAAGTAACGGTCAGTGGCCGAGAGGAGTTGGAAAGACTTTTACTGAGGTGATAAGTATTTGGATGTATCTCTGCTGTATTCCGAAGAGGTGATCGTCTCATTCTTAAACCTGCCGGTTTATGTTGAGGACAATGTGCTAATAAAAAAGTTGGAGTCGTGGGGTATTAAACTTTGCTCAGTAATAAAGAGGAGATATTCTGCTGGTAGCCGATGCAACCCGTATGTAAAGGTACGGTTCCCAGAGAGGGCGAAGTCATTACTCTACAGCATGACATTCGAGACAATGGAATGCATGCAGTACTTCCAGGTTCTGCATGATAACCAGCTGAAGGTTTGTTATTACTGTCTTGAACACGACCATTTAGTAAGAAGCTGTCCAGACCTGTACTGTTATAACTGCGGCAAGTCTGGACACATCGCTTGGAACTGCAAGGCAGAGAGCTGTGCAGTTTGTCACAAAGGCCCCACCCGCTGTGAGTGTGAGGCAGAAGGAAGGTCGTTGAGCACGGGGAGGTGGGAGAAGGAGCAGGAGGTGTGAGTGGAGTGGCCAGAAGAGTGGAGCAGGTGGAGGACATAGCCGCCCAACGGAATGAGGAAAGAGCGCAAGAGGCAGAGAATTGTTGAGCAGAAAACAGGATGGGGATGGTGGAAAACACACCAAGTATGGTGGAAAAGGACAAAGTCAGTGGAGGACATCACGGGTCAGGGACAGAGTCGAGCCATAATATGGCTCACTTTCAGGTGTCCGTGGGGGGAGCAGAGGTGAGTGCGGGGTGTGAGGTAAGTGTAAGTACTCCAAAGAGAGACGGGGAGCTATACATCTTGGGGAGCAGAAGGGGGCAAGACCAGGAGAGGGTGCAAGAGGCAGGAGCCTTAAAGGGGCAGCAGGGCAGGAGCGGGGAGACAAAGACGCCAAAAGGGAGAAAAATAGGTGGAGATGCGCCATTGTCCCAGAGAGAGAAGAAACAGGGAGCAAGGGTCAGCGGTGGAGGTGAGGCCGAAAGGGAGTGGCATGTTAGCAGGAAGACTCTCTAAGGGAGATTCTATATCTGACAGGGAACAGGGACGGGAGGTTACAGAAGAGCTCGAGAGTGAGGATTTGGAGGAGGAAGGAGAAATGGAATTGGGAGGTGGGGTGGGTGGGGGGAGGGGCATCATGTGGAAAGGAAAAGGTTAGTGAGGGCAGAAGGAGGGAGGAGGGGCAGTTCCATGGGCTA
The DNA here is from genome assembly GCF_044704955.1 of Pristiophorus japonicus. NCBI lineage: Eukaryota > Metazoa > Chordata > Chondrichthyes > Pristiophoridae > Pristiophorus > Pristiophorus japonicus. Next base: position 2,338,134 of record NC_091983.1, on the reverse strand, counting down.
AATTTAATGTAAAGAAGAGGCTGAAACTGCAGGGAAAGCTCAAACAGGAGGTGTAAAAGAGCCGGAGGCTGCAGGAGCTGCCCAAAAGGTTGGGAAGGAGCATGAGAGAAGGGAAGGGCCAGAGATTTAATGATGGTGGGGGGATTATCAGGTGCACTTCTTTTATTAGGAGCAATGATTACATTAATGTGAACGGACTGAAAGGGGAGAAGAAATTGCAGCAATTGTTGCAGTGTTTTAAAGGCACTGACCTGTTGTGTCTGTAAGAAACCTTTTGGGGTGAGGGTATCCTAGAAAGAGTTCGGAAGGTTTGGAAGGGAGAAATATTTTCAAGTTGCGCAAATAATAACCGTGGCTGTTTTAGTGAGTTTGTCCATAAAAGAGAACGTTGCATTGGTGAACAAGGACACTGAGGGGAGATTTTTTACAGCTAAAGGTACAAATGGATGAATTGAATTGTGATCTCTTTAATATCTATACGCTGAATGACCATTGCAAGCATCGCAAGTTTTTTCGGTGGTTGTTCACAGAAGTGGCAAAGGCGGAAAACCCTTGTATAGTGGGGGATTTTAATGTATTTTTATCTCGGATGGACATTTCAGCCTAGATGACCTTTAAGGATGATAAATCCAGAGAGATGATTGTAAAAATGATGGCAAATTTAACTTTGAGAGACTTATGGAGGGATTGGAACCTCATAAAAAGGGAGTTCTCCAGAAGAGGTTGTGTGAGTAATGTTTTAAAACAGAGCTGAATAGATTTTGTGTTAATGCGGGGAGGGTTAAGTTTTGAGGTAATGGAGATTTATTATAAAAAAGTATTTTTTAGTAACCACTCGGCTTTGGTTCTTAAAATTAGGAACAGCAGAGTTAAGATCAGTCCAGGGGTGTGGATTTTAAACAACCAGTACCTGAAATAAATTGCTTTTGAAGAAGGGATTTAAAATATAATAAAGAATACTCGGAAGGAACCTTTATTCTTGAAAGAAAAAAGAGTTTGGTGGGACAATTTCAAATATGAGGTAATAGTTTTTTTGGTACGTTATGGGAAAGAAAGAGCAACAGCTAACCCATGTCAAGAAGAGAATATAAACAGAAAGTTTACAGATATCTGTAAAGCAGTTGATGGAGGGGATAAGGGAGCAGAGATTAAATGGAAGGTTTTAAAGGAAGAGTTGGAGTTATTGCAAGCTGAAAAATGCAAGGGAGCCATTCTCCGTGCAAAGGCTCAAGATGCATTGGAGGAAGAAAGGTGCACTAGATATTTTCTAGAGCAAGAGAAGTTGCAACAAAGGTTATCATTAATTGGAGAGTTGAAGGTTGGGGAAAAGATCATTCATGAAAGTGGGGAGATTATGGAGGCAGCTAGTAGCTTTTATCAAAAGTTATATACAAAAGAAGACATTTCCAAATTCGCAATGGAGGTTAGTGCTTTTATTGAAGAGGGTTTAAAGGAGGATGAGAGAAGCATGTGTGACAAAGAAATAGGATTAGTGGAAATAAAAGTAGCAATAAGCAAAAGGGGGGTAGGGGGGAAGCCCAGGGTCCGATGGACTAAGTGCAGAATTTTAGAACACATTTTTAGAGATTTTAAGTCCATTGCTCTTAGAGGTTTTTAAGGAGATTAAAATGGAGGGAAGCCTAGCCCCATCTATGAGGAGAGGTAACATAAGCTTAGCTTATAAAAATAAAGTGGATAGAAGGGATTTGAAGAATTGGAGGCCCATCGCATTATTAAATATGGATTATAAAATCTTGGCAACGGTTATGGCAAATCATATGAAGGAGGTGATGCCGCAGATAGTTTCGCCCTCTCAATCCTATGGAGTCATCGGCCGGGACATCGCTGACTCAGTGGTCTCGATCCAAGATAGAAACATAGAAACATAGAAAATAGGTGCAGGAGTAGGCCATTCGGCCCTTCGAGCCTGCATCGCCATTCAATAAGATCATGGCGATAGAACTCATGGAAGAGAGTGGGAGGGAAGCTTATGTGCTAAAGGTGGATCAAGAGAAAGCCTTTGATAGAGTCTGTCATGAGTTTTTATTGATGGTTTTGGAAGCATTTAGTTTTGGAAAAATATTCAATAAGTGTATTGTGCTCCTAACACAGATGAGACTGCACACAGGGAGGTTAAAGTAACAGTGACCTCAGTCTTTATTAAGACACTCTGTAGTGAGGAACAGGCCTTAGGGGCCGGCTTATATACAATGCTCCCAAGGGATGCTGGGATCCCTTGGGACTTCAGGGGATGAGCTCCCTGGTGGCGGAACATGGGAGTGCATGCTTTACAGATACACAACATCACTCCCCCGGCCAAAGTCAAAGTGAAAACTATTTACAAGGTAAGGCGGTCGGGAGCCTTTCTTTCCCTGGTGGATCACCTCGGTACAAATGTCTGGTCTGGTGTGTTGGCTGTGCCCTCGCTGGGCTGGCGTGTTGTTGGCCCTGCAGGGATGCTGGGTGAGCCTGGCGTTGCTGGGCTGTTGGGTGTGATGGGTTCAATTTCCTGGTCCGGGGCGGTGTCGTTGATCCTTTGGGTGTGTGTTGTGGGCTCGAAAAAGGTGATGTCTGCTGTGGGTTGTTCAGGGCAGTCTGTGAACCGCAGCCTCGTTTGGTCCAGGTGCTTTCTGCAAATTTGTCCATTGTCTAGTTTGACTACAAACACCCTACTCCCTTCTTTAGCTATTACCGTGCCCGCGATCCACTTGGCACCATGTCCATAGTTTAGCACATACACAGGGTCATTCAGATCAATTTCCCGTGACACAGTGGCGCGACCATCATTTGCATTTTGTTGCTGCCGCTGCTCTCTACCTGATCATGCAGGTTGGGGTGAACCAGCGAGAGTCTGGCTTTAAGTGTCCTTTTCATGAGTAGCTCAGCCGGGGGCACCCCTGTGAGCGCGTGGGGTCTCGTGCGGTAGCTGAGCAGTACTCGGGACAGGCGGGTTTGGAGTGAGCCTTCTGTGACTCGTTTAAGGCTCTGTTTGATGGTTTGTACTGCCCGCTCTGTCTGCCCATTGGAGGCTGGTTTAAACGGGGCCGAGGTGACATGTTTGATCCCATTGCGGGTCATGAATTCTTTAAATTCGGCACTGGTGAAACATGGCCCGTTGTCACTGACCAGTATGTCAGGCAGGCCGTGGGTGGCAAACATGGCCCTCAGGCTTTCAATGGTGGTGGTGGCGGTGCTTCCCGACATCATTTCACATTCAATCCATTTTGAGAAAACATCCACCACCACCAGGAACATTTACCGAGAAACGGGCCCGAATGGTCGATATGGATCCTCGACCATGGTCTGGAGGGCCAGGACCACAAACTTAGTGGTGCTCTCTGGGCGCGTTGCTCAACTGAGCACACACGCTGCATTGCTGTACACAGGACTCTAAGTCAGAGTCGATACCGGGCCACCACACGTGAGATCTGGCTATCGCTTTCATCATTACTATACCCGGGTGTGTGCTGTGGAGATCCGAGATGAACGTCTCCCTGCCCTTTTTGGGTAGCACTACGCGGTTACCCCACAACAGGCAGTCTGCCTGAATGGACAGCTCATCCTTTCGCCACTGGAATGGCTTGATTAGCTCTTGCATTTTAACGGGGATGATGGCCCAGCTCCCATGCAGTACACAGTTTTTTTTACAAGGGACAGCAGAGGATCTTGGCTGGTCCAAACAGGTACTGATGCATTTTCTTTACCCCGAACACACACGCTAATGCCTCTTTCTCAATCATGCTGTAGGCCCTCTGAGACAAGCTCCTGGAGGCATAAATGACAGGTTGCAACTTCCTTGTTGTAATACACACCCGACTCCGTACGACGACGCATCACATGCTAGCACAAGTCTTTTACACGGGTTGTACAATACAAGCAGCTTGTTAGAGCATAAAATGTTTCTGGCTTTCTCAAAAGCAATTACTTGGTTTTTTCCCCATACCCAGTTCTCACCTTTACGTAATAACACATGTAGGGGCTCTAAGAGGGTGCTTAACCCCGGTAGGAAGTTACAAAAATAGTTGAGGAATCACAGGAACGACTGCAGCTCCGTGAAGTTCTGCTGCCTGGGCACGTTCCTGATAGCCTCTGTCTTGGCGTCTGTGAGCTGAATGCCGTCCGCCGCGATCTTTCTCCCCAAAAACTCCACTTCTGTTGCCATGAAGACACATTTCGATCTCTTCAGCCGCAGCCCTACGCGATCCAGTCGCTGGAGGACTTCCTCCAAGTTTTGTAGGTGCTCGACGGTGTCCCGACCTGTGACCAATATGTCATCCTGAAAAACCACCGTGCGTGGTACCGACTTGAGTAGGCTCTCCATGTTTCTCTGGAAGATCGCTGCAGCCGACCGAATTCCAAACGGGCATCTGTTACAGATGAACAGTCCCTTGAGTGTGTTGATGCAGGTGAGGCCCTTCGAAGACTCCTCCAACTCCTGCGTCATTTAGGCCGAAGTTAGGTCGAGCTTGGTGAACGTCTTGCCTCCTGCCAGCATCGCAAATAGGTTGTCTGTCTTGGGCAGCGGGTACTGGTCCTGTAGCGAGAAACGATTAATAGTTACTTTATAATCGCCGCAAATCCTGACCGTGCCATCACTTTTGAGTACTGGAACAATCGGGCTGGCCCACTCGCTGAATTCCACTGGGGAGATGATGTCCTCGCGTTGCAGCCTGTCCAGTTTGATTTCAACTCTCTCCCTCATCATGTGAGGTACCGCTCGCGCCTTGTGGTGAATGGGTCGTGCCTCTGGGACCAAGTGGATCCACACCTTTGCCCCGGAAAAGTTTCCAATGCCTGGTACAAAAAGGGAAGGAAATTTGTTATGAACCTGGGTACATGAGGCCTCATCGACATGTGATAGCGCTTGGATGTCATCCCAGTTCCAGTGTATTTTGCCCAGCCAGCTCCTTCCAAGCAGTGTGGGGCCATCGCCCGGGACAATCCAGAGTGACAGTTCGTGCACCGTGCCCTCGTAGGTGACCTTGACCATGGCACTGCCCAGGACAGTGATGAGCTCTTTGGTGTACGTTCTCATGTGGATGGGGCTCAGGGCTGGTCTGAATGCCTTGTTGCACCACAGTCTCTCAAACATCTTTTTACTCATGATGGATTGGCTAGCGCCAGTGTCCAGTTCCATGGCTACGGGCAAGCCATTCAATTTTGCATTTATAATTATAGGTGGACATTTCTTCGAAAATGTGTGCACCCCGTGTACTTCAGCATCTGCCTCCTCTCTCTCAGGCTCGAAATTACTTTGATCCACCATGGACCGATCTTCCTCTGCCACGTGGTGATTAGCAGGTTTTGCAGAGCTTGCAGCTTGTTGGAGGTGCCCCATTGTTCCACAGCTCTTGCAAACATACACTTTGAAGCAGCATGAATACGCTGAATGGAAGCCTCCACAATGCCAACAAGGTATGAATTGCATTCATCCTTTGCGGACTCTGAGTCATCTGGGTCACCTGAGGCCTGCTGGCAGTTGCATACTCGTGGTTTCTGCCCTGTACATTTCTGCTCGCAAACACAGTTCCAGTTAATTTATGAACATTGCTAGCACTTGTGTGCTGAGAGATTTCTTAGGTGTTATCACGGGTGGACATAAACGCCTGTGCTATCGCAATGGCCTTACTAAGAGTCGGTGTCTCTACAGTCAAAAGTTTTCGTAGGATGGTCTCGTGGCCAATGCCCAGTACAAAAAAGTCTCTGGGCAACTGCTCCAGGTAGCAATCAAATTCACATTGTCCTGCAAGTTGATTTAATGTGGTGACGTAGTTCGCCATTTCCTGACCTTCAGATCGCTGGCACGTGTAGAACCGATACCTCGCCATCAGCACGCTCTCCCTCGGGTTAAGATGCTCCAGAACCAGAACCTCATACGACTTACTGTGGGTTTCACCAGAGCCAGAAGATTCTTCATGAGGCTGTAGGTCGGTGCCCCGCAAACTGTGAGGAGGACCGCTCTCCTTTTTGCAGCGCTTCCTTCTCTGTCCAGCTCGTTGGTTACAAAGTACTGGTCTAGCCGTTCAACATAGACTTCCCAGTCTCACCCTCCGAGAACTTCTCCAGGATGCCCACAGTTTGCTGCATCTTTGCGTTGGATTCGTATCCTCATCGCCAGTTATTGTGTTCCTAACACAGATGAGACTGCACACAGAAAGGTTAAAGTAACAGTGACCTCAGTCTTTATTAAGACACTCCAGAGTGAGGAACAGGCCTTAGGGGCCGGCTTATATAGCGTGCTCCCAAGAGATGTTGGGATCCCTTGGGACTTCAGAGAATGTGTTCCCTGGTGGCGGAACATGGGAGTGCATGCTTTACAGATACACAACAGAGTGGATAAGGTTTTTTTATTCAAACACATTTAGCTGTGTTAAATGTAATGGTTTTTTTTTATCCAAGTATTTTCCAATACAGAGATCAGTGAGACAGCGTTGTCCCCTGTCCCCAGTGTTGTACACATTGGTAGCAGAACCATTAGGTTACATGATGCGAAAGGAACAAGGCAGAGTCGGGATTGCGGTTCCCAGGTCCAGACAGGTGTCGGTGATACACCAATATGCAGATGACACGATCTTAACGTTGAGAGATGGGGAGTCAGTGAGGAAAGCTATGGAGTAGTGGAGGAGTATTGTAGAGCTTCAAGAGCCAGAGTAAATGATAGTAAGTCCCAATGCGTGGTGTGGGAAGGATGAGGGGGAGTGGTTGGAGGAAAGCCCTTTTAAGGTGGTGGAGGTTTTAGAAGTTCTGGGGTACATATGGGGTGCAAGAAGGACAGGGATGATATGGATTGACTACATTGGGAACCGAAGGTTATGAAAATTAAAAAGATTTTGGGAAGATGGGAAAGAAGATGGTTGAAAGTGCGAGGAAGAACAACATTGGTGTCAGCTCTCTTGCTGTCTGAACTATGGTTGCTTATTGATGGTGGAGGATATTCCTGAGTGGGTGGAAAAGTCTATCCGAGAGGCTTGTGTGATGTTTTTATGGAAAGGGAAACCAGCCTTGGCTGCTTACAATACCATCATTGGACAGCAAAATCAGGGAGGACTCAATTTCCCAGATACTGATTTGGAGAAAAAATCCCTTAGAATTAAATGAGTGAAGAGATTTCTTCAGAAGTCAAATACAAGTTTTTGGAAGAGGTGTTTCCAGCATTTTTTTTAATTAAGTGGGATAGGAGGACAGGGAATATTTTATATGGAATACAATAATATGTTTTTGAAATCGATTAAACCTCTCCCTAGGTTTTACAAGGGGGTTGTAAACACTTGGGCCCAATTTTTAAAAGTGTGCAGTTTATGCCCAAAGGCGCAGAGGAATTTTTAGAACAGGCCTTATTTTTGAACAGATGGATCAACATTGAAGGAGATGTATTATTTAATCAAGCTTTTATAAAAGCTGGTATTATATATGTGAAAGATGTATTATATCAGGTAATTCCAGGTTGGTTGCCGGAAGCGGTAGTGAGGGACATGGTTTGGGAGGAGGATCAGGAGGTAGAGGATAAAGCAATTAAGATCATGTATGAGAAGATTGTGAGGGCAATGCCACAGGATTGGATGGAAGAAATAAATATGCAAATCTCTAAAGGAGGTATAATGCGTTCTGCTTTTCCAAGCTTTCTGCTCGAGAAAGGGGAGGATTTGGTCCAAGTTGACAACTGTAATACTGGAGATTTCTACGGGGTATTTAGAGAATGGAGATTTAAGACACCTGCTGGTCAGGAGTTTTGGCAGAATATATACCCACAGCTGGACTTCAACAGGATTTGGAAGAGAGTGTGGGCGAATTTTAAATGTCCAGAGTGGATTGAACTGGATTTCAAATTGGCTCCTAACTGGATTTTTACCATGATAGTCTTATGTAAGATTGGGCGAGTAGAGGTGGCAACTTGCCCAGTGTGTGGAACGCGCGATGAGACTCTGTCCCATTTGCTGGTGTTATGTCCGCAGTTAAAGGATTTTAAGTACTATGTCTGACAGTTGTGTGAGGTTTTCTTGCTGGGTGAGGACCGAAGAGTAAGAATGGGAATCCCGTGGGACTCAATTTTGAGATGGGGATTGCAGGAGAGTCTGCCCAAGTCTAGCATAGCGGCAATTAATGTAATGTTCAGTTTGGCTAGATTTGTGATTATGCAAAGAAGGGATGCTTTGCTTTTAAATATAAACTAAAAGATAATTATAAGGCTCTGTGAATGTTTTATTCAGAAAATAATTTAAAGTGAGTATTTTATGATCAATTTGTAAAGTACAATAGATTATTATATGTTACAGGAGACAAAGTAAACTTCAGATTTTGATGTTAATATGTGTTGGAGTAACGGCTGTGGAGAGGGGAGGAATAGATTTGTCTGATGCAATGGAACGATCATGTTGTAAATGTTCTTAATGTTCATTAAATATGATTTTTTTTAAAGTGAGTAGCACGCCTGCTTCTGAGTCAGAAGGTTGTGGGTTCAAGTCCCACTCCAGGAACTTGAGCACATAAATCTAGGCTGACACTCCACTGCAGTGTTGAGGGAGTGCTGCACTGTTGGAGGTGCCGTCTTTTGGATGAGATGTTAAACTGAGGCCTCATCTGCCCTCTCAGATGGACGTAAAAGATCCCATGTCACTATTCAAAGAAGAGCAGTGTCCTGGCCAATATTTATTGCTCAATCAACACAACAAAAAAACAGATTATCTGGACATTATTACATTGCTGTTTGTGGGAGCTTACTGTGCACAAATTGCCTGCTGTGTTTCCCACATTACAATAGTGACTACACTCCAAAAGTACTTAATTGGCTGTAAAGCCTTTCCAGATGTCTGGTGGTCGTGAAAGGCACTATATAAATATAAGACTTTCTTTCTCTCCACAGGTGCTGCCTGACTTGCTGAATATTTCCAGCAGTTTCTGTTTTTATTGGAGAATAACTTCTGAGAATCGTCAATTTACAGAACCAGGGGTTAACTTGGCCTTGGGTAGAGTATCGGACAAGGAATCGAGTTCATTGCTGATTCAATCATTCAGGATAGGTGTTATATATGCAGACTATAGATATACTCTCTGTGTAGTCACTGTATAGTTGTTACCTGATGTACTATCAATAAGATTTACACTGTGTATATACTATGCTGGCACCACTAGAGGGTGCAACTGGTGGAGACCAAGGTTTCCTGCCCCTGTGGCAGAGGCTGTCCACCAGAGGGCACTGCGGTGGGAGACCTAAGGGTCACCTGCATAGGTGTGCAGGGCCCAGTATAAAAGGCTGCCTACCATGCTTGTGTCTCATTCTGGAGTTTGGAATAAAGGACCAAGGTCACTACAGTTTGAGCACAGCGCATTGCCTTGTGGAGTCATTCGTAAGTGCATTGCAGACATAACAATAGGGAAATGATCTACCCAGGCAGTGGAGCAGAAACTCGAGGGAGAAGCGAGCTCGGGGGACTAAAAGCTTGACTTCCGCAGTGGCCTGAAAACAGGGAGAGGCAAACAATGGGACAGGGAAGGGTGGAAAAGATAAACAGACAGGAGAAAACAATGTAATTATATCAGTGCAAAAAAAACATGGAAGGAAGCAATTGAAGAAAAAAGACTGATATCAAAAAGAAGGCAGTCGTGTTTATAAACCGATACCCAAACAAAAGCCCAAGTCGAGTACTCGTTCTGGATTGGTTTCTGGGACCAGAAGATGGATGTCAGAGTCCTGTACTTTCCGATGTTTTACGGTGTAGAAATTCATGGGATTGTGGTTGGAATGTCACATTACAAGGTGCCAAATCACTCGTCTTTAATTGTAGTCCATGACGAGGAGTGGAATCTGAGATTCGAGATTATGTTTTGCAACAAAAGAAATGAAATGCATTGCATTTTCAGCAGGGCAATAGCAGGGAGCTTCGAGAATGTTGCAATAAATATAAGGGCTTGTGACCCTCTTCGAGAATTTCTGACCGTGTGTTTCAGTGGTGCTGGGTACTAGCTCTTAGTTTTGACCCGACCTCTTCAAATGTGTGATCGTCCAGGAATGGTCAGTGTTGTACATCCCCTCCTCTCAATGAATTATTTTCACTCGAGGACAGTTTTCCTTCGATCCCGGATTGCGATGCTGGTCTACAAGTGTCAAGGCCATGTTTTCTTTTACTCTTTAAAAAAATATCTACTTTTGACAGAATGCATTCTGCAGAGTTGTATGATGATGATGATGGTGGGAAGACATGAGAGGTGTGAAAAATGCAGCTGCACAGAGCGTTTCCCACTAACGCCCCCGACTTTGCCCGCTGTGTGCACACCGCAGGCACATCTGCCATGCTCTCCTGTAGGATAATTACAAAGCTTGCCACTTTAATTATAATGCATTTTACTCAGCGCATACTTTTGCCCTGTTGATTTCCTCCAATTGTCTCTGGAGCTATCTGGAACATTTTACAGATTAGTGCTCCCACAGCACGTTACACACGTTAAACGATTACATTTCATTACAAAAAAAGCGTTTCATTGGCTATGTCAGTGAGAGCAACGTGGAAAGCATATTCCATTTCTCAACACAGTTGTCCCTCCCCCCCCCCCCCACTGAGCATGTATAAGGAAAAATATCTGTAGGAGTTTGCGAAAAGACTGAATCGAACCCTATCAGTATGCCTTGGGGGCGGGCACAGTTCTTTAAAAGCCCACTCGCAGTCATGATAAACTGCAGTCCTTGACCCTGTCCTCCGTACCAACAGAATGTGGGAAGAAATAATAGCTTTCTAAAACTGCTGATAAGGACAGTCTGACACGGTGCGCTGTCTGATAAAGTAGCAGCGATATACTGCCTTGTTTCTTGTTATGCTGCGCCCTGTGTCACAGTCCTATCAAGCCCTGATTCAGTGTCGTGCAGCATGTGGGGGGCTACACCAGACTTGGATAAATGGAAACCCGAAGCGAGCAAGTAAGAACGGCAATCTTTACTTCTTAAAGTCTACGCTCACACCGATGAAATATATTTGCTTTATAGGTTTAGGAAGATATTAATCAAGGTATTTTATTTTGTGAGTTAATAAACAATAAAGAAAACCATGTTTGGGTTTCATGATCTATAAAGAGTGTGACACTTGAAAGGGTAAGTCAATCCTAGACGGCAGAAATAGGCCCGTGGCACTCGAATGTCACTTTTAATGAGTTCAAGACGCATCACTGCCTGCCACTTCAACCTATTTACTGAACTGTCTTCTGTCTCCTTACTTGAAGCTAGTGGCTGAGGTGGAGTTATGTCCATCTTGCCCTTATTCCTCATGTCTCTTGCTCGAAGCGACAATGAATACCGGAAGGCTTCACCAGGTGTAACATAGACGGTAAATCTTTGGGCCACAAGAACAGGAAGCATTGCTTGCTCAGGCACCTTCTGGCCTCTGTTGAGACAGGCTTGCCTCTGTAGGGAAAATACGCTCTTCAGCTATCATGTATTTGGTTGCCACACGAATAATGTGCTACACTGTAGGCTGTGATAAAGAATGTTTATTTAGGGCTGTCTAAGTTTCAGGGAGCCTTGGTGTATTATACCAGAGGCCCTTGTGTGTGACAGAGTTATCGTGAACAGCGATTGAATTTTAATGTTAAAAAATAAGTAAAAACGAAAGGGATTTTTCTCTCTCTCTCCCCCCGCCTGTGTGTAAGATCCTAATTGGTCATCCTGGAAGGTAAGTCACAATAAGCTTGCTCACGCATTACCAGATTCACAACTAAACAATCCTTATGACTTTATGATGGAAACTAAAAATAAGATAAGAATTAGGAGCAGGAGTAGGCCATACAGCCCCTCGAGTCTGCTCTGCCATCCAGTAAGATCTTTGACTTCAACTCCACTTTCCCACCCGATCCCATATCGCTTGATTACCTTAGAGTTCAAAAATCTATCGATCTCAGCCTTGAATATACTCAACAACTCAGCATCCACATCTCTCTGGGCAGAGAATTATAAAGATTCACAAACCTCAGTGAAGAAATGTCATCTCAACTCAGTACTAACTGGCCAATCCCTTTATCCTGAGACAATGCCCCATAGTTCTGGACACTCCCGCCAGGGGAACAACCTCTCAGCATCTACCATGTCAAGCCCCCTCAGAATCTTGTATGTTTCAATGAAATTACCTCTCATTCTTCTAAACTCCAGAGAGTATAGGCCCATTCTACACAATCTCTCATCAGAGGACAGCCCTCTCATCCCAGGGATCGAGTGAACCTTTGTTGCACCCAATCTAAGGCACTCTATCCTTCCTTAGATAAGGAGACCAAAACTGTGCACAGTACTCCAGGTGTGGTCTCACCAAAGCCCTGTACAATTGCAGCAAGACTTCCAGGGGCCGAAATTCAGCCTCCCGGCTACTTACCCCCGGAAAGCAGTGGCCAAGTGATATAGTCGAGTGGCTGCCAATTTGGAGTCCAATGGCCGGCGCCAGCGAAATTCACCTCAGTGACTTTTCCGGCAGTCCCCACTTCCGCCCCACTGCTGCCGACCATCCTAAGTGCGTCATCAAAGTGCACACCGCCATTCTCCCGCACCTCCATTGATATTGAGCGGTGCCCCCGACAGCTTTTTCTGTCGATGCACCTTGTTTTCAGTCTGTGGGATTTGGCTGCGTGGCGGCCATTCAAGGCGAGGCCCCACTGCCGTGGCCGGCATTTTATTTTTTTTGACGACCGACTTCCTGTCCATCTGGAAAAAAATGACCAATAGCTGAATTTTGTGAAAGAGGCCACCTCATCCATCACAGTGGAAAAAACACGTCAAAAGCGGTACTTGAGACCCGTTTCGGGTGGGCCTGAATATCTACCCCCTTTCTCTTGTACTCCAACCCTTTCTACATACCATTTGCCTTCCTAATTGCTTGCTGCACCTGCATGTTAACTGTTATGTCTCGAATAAAGCAATGTGACTGAGTACTGTGGACGTGAGTAAGTGTGACCGTAGTCTCGTTATTCTAACTCCAGAGTGTTGATACAGCATGGGAGGCCTGCTTAGATACAGTGCTCCCAAGGGATGCTGGGATCCCTTGGGACTCCAACAGATAAGCCCTCTGGTGGCGGTAGAATGCTGGTTACATAGGGTTGCATACATAACATCACTCCCTCCCAAAGTCAATAGTACACTTATTTACAGGGTGAGACGATCTGGGGCTTTTCGCTCCCTAGGCGATCGTCTCGGTACAAATGCAGGTGCAGGTGAGTTGGTTGGTTCTTCGCTGGGCTGCTGCGCAGCTGGCCTTGCTGGGCTGCTGGGGATGATGAGTTCAGCTTCGTGGTCAACCGTGATGTCAGTTGCCACTTGTGTGTGTGTTGGAGGGTCGAAGTTGGTGGTGTCCTCTTCAGTGGCAGTCTGTGAATCGCAGTTTGGTTTGGTCCAAATGCTTTCTGCAAATTATTCCATTTGCGAGTTTGACCTGAAACACCCTACCCGCTTCTTTGGCTATGACAGTGCCAGCAAGCCATTTGGGACCATGTCCATAGTTGAGTACAAATACAGGGTCGTTGACTTCAATATCGCGTGACAAATTTGCACGATCGTGGTACATCCTTTGTTGATAAAGGACTACAGTCACACTTACAGTATCTGGTCTGACTCTTTATCCAAGACATAACAACTGGCGACGAGATACAGATGATGAACCCCAAAGCAACAATGCAGAGAACTGTGGGCATCCTGGAGAAATTTTCGGAGGGAGATGATTGGGAAACCTTAATGGAGCGACTTGACCAATACTTCGTGGCCAACGAGCTGGAAGGAGAAAGGAACACTGCCAAATGAAGGGCGATCCTCCTCACCGTTTTCGGGTCACCAACGTATAGCCTCATGAAAAACCTGCTCGCACCAGCAAAACCCACAGACAAGTCATACAATAAGTTGTGCACACTGGTCCGGGAGCATCTAAACCCGAAGGAAAGTGTTCTGATGGCGAGGTATCGGTTCTACATGTACAAGAGGTCTGAAGGCGAGAAAGTGGCGAGCTACGTCGCTGAGCTAAGGCATCTTGCAGGACATTGCGAATTTGAAGGATACTTGGAGCACATTCTCAGGGACTTCGTTGTACTTGGCATTGGCCATGAAGTAATACTTCACAAACTTTTGACTGTAGAGACCCCAACCTTGAGTAAAGCCATAGCGATAGCCCAGGCATTTATCTCCACCAGTGACAATACCAAACAAATTTCCCAGCTCAGTAGTGCTGCTGCAAATACTGTGACAAAGCAACATTGTTTTCGAATCGAAATGTACATGGCAGGACTTACCTGCCTGTAGTAGTTGCACATCCGCAGATGACTCAGAGTCCGCCATCAAGGGTGGTGAATACAAGGCAATTAACACCTTGTTGGTGCTGCGGGGGTGATCATCGATTCCATTCATGCTGCTTCAAAGGATACATTTGCAAGGGCTGTGGGACAATGGGATACCTCCAATGTATCTTCAGGCGAGTTGCAAACCCTGCTAATCCTGCAAACTACCATGTTGCAGAGGAGGACAGATCCACGGTGGATCATGACGAACCAGAGCCTCAGACCGAGGAGGCAGAGGTATAGGGGGTGCACACATTTATCATAAAGTGTCCCCCGATAATGCTGAAGGTTGAATTAAATGGACTCCCGGTGTCCATGGAGCTGGACACGGGAGTAAGCCAATCCATAATGAGTAAAAAGACTTTCGATAAGTTGTGGTGCAACAAGGCTTCAAGGCCAGTCCTGACTCCCATTCGTACCGAACTTAGAACGTACACAAAGGAACTGATTCCCGTAATTGGCAGTGCTACTGTAAAGGTCTCCTACAATGGAACGGTGCATGAATTACCACTCTAGGTGGTACCGGGCGAAGGTCCCACGCTGTTCACCAAGAGCTGGCTGGGAAAGATATGCTGGAACCGGGACGACATCCGAGCGCTTTCGTCCGTCGACAACACCTCATGTGCCCAGGTCCTTAGCAAGTTCCCCTCGCTGTTCGAACCAGGCATCGGGAAGTTCAAAGGAGCAAAAGTACAGATCCACTTCATCCTGGAGGCGTGATCCATCCATCACAAGGCGAGAGCGGTATTTACATGATGAGAGAGAGGGTGGAGATCGAGCTGGACAGGCTGCAATGAGAGGGCATCATTTCGCCGATCGAATTCAATGAGTGGGCCAGTCCGATTGTTCCAGTCCTCAAGGGAGAATGCACCATCAGAATCTGTGGTGATTACAAAGTAATTATCAATCGTTTCTCATTGCAGGATCAATACCCGCTACCAAAGATAGATGACCTATTTGCAACGCTGGCGGGAGGGAAAACGTTCACAAAGCTGGACTTGACCTCGGCCTACATGACGCAGGAGCTAGAGGAATCTTCGAAAGGCCTCACCTGCATCAAAACACACAAAGGTCTTTTTGTTTACAACAGATGCCCGTTTGGGATTCGATCGGCCGCGGCGATATTCCAGAGGAACATGGAAAGCTTGCTGAAGTCGGTCCCATGCACCGTGGTCTTCCAGGATGTTATCTTGGTTACGGGTGGGACACCGTCGAGCACCTGCAGAACCTGGAGGAGGTTCTTAGTCGGCTTAATCATGTGGGGCTCAGGCTAAAACGCTCGAAGTGCGTTTTCCTGGTGCCTGAAGTGGAGTTCCTGGGGAGAAGAATCACGGCGGATGGCATCAGGCTGAGTGATTCAAAGACGGAGGCAATCAAAAACGCACCAGGACCACAGAACGTGACGGAGTTGCAGTCATTTCTAGGACTCCTGAACCATTTTGGTAACTTCTTACCGGGTCTTAGCATATTGTTAGAAACCCTGCACTCTTTACTGCATAAAGGAGATAAATGGGTATGTGGTAAAAGCCAGGAAAATGCCTTTGAGAAAGCTAGGAAGCTGTTATGTTCAAACAAATTGCTTGTGTTTTACGATCCATGTAAACGTTTGATACTAGCATGTGATGCGTCATCATACGGAATCGGGTGTGTATTGCAACAAGCTAATGAAATTGGGAAATTGCAACTGGTTGCTTATGCATCCAGAAGTCTGTCTAAGGCCGAGAGGGCCTACAGTATGATCGAAAAAGAAGCGTTAGCGTGTGTTTACGGGCTAAAGACAATGCATCAAATTCTGTTCGGGCTCAAATTTGAATTGGAAACCGATCATAAGCTGCATATATCCCTCTTTTCTGAAAATAAGGGGATAAATACAAATGCATCGGCCCGCATCCAGAGATGGACGATCACGTTGTCCGCGTACAACTACACCATCCGCCACAGAAAACTGTGCCGATGCTCTCAGTAGGCTGCCATTGCCCACCACTGAGGTGGAGATAGCACAGCCTGCAGATTTAGTTATGGTAATGGAAGCATTCGAGAGTGAGCAATCACCTGTTAGCGCCTGACAGATTAGAACCTGGATGAGCCAGGACTCCTTACTGTCCTTAGTAAAAAACTGTGTGCTCCACGGGAGTTGGTCTAGTGTCCCGTTAGAGATGCAGGAAGAAATAAAGCCGTTCCAACGGCGCAAAGATGAAATGTCCATACAGGCAGACTGCCTCTTATGGGGTAATCGGGTAGTGGTGCCAAAAAAGGGCAGGGACACTTTCATTAGTGATCTCCAGAGTACCCACCCAGGCATTGTAATGATGAAAGCGATAGCCACGTGTGATGGCCTGGTAGCGATGCAGACTTAGAGAGTCCTGTATGCACAAATGTAATACATGTTCCCAGTTAAGCAATGCACCCAGGGAGGCGCCACTAAGTTTATGGTCATGGCCCTCCAAACCATAGTCTAGGGTTCATGTTGACTATGCAGGCCCATTCTTGGAAAAAAATTTTTTCGTGGTTGTAGATGCGTACTCCAAGTGGATTGAATGTGTGATAATGTCGGCAATCACATCCGCTGCCACCATTGAAAGCCTACGGGCCATGTTTGCCATGCACGGCCTGCCTGATGTCCTTGTAAGTGACAACGGGCCATGCTTTACCGCATGCCCGACACAAGACTCCCAAAGCAAGGGCTCTACTCGGAACTCCTACAAGGCAAGCAAGACCTAGTTGGGCAGAGGAAACGTTTCAAGGACATCCTTGATAAAATGCAACATCCCCACCGACACCTGGGAGTCCCTGGCCAAAGACCACCCTAAGTAGAGGAAGTGCATCCGGGAGGGCGCTGAGCACCTCGAGTCTCATCGTCGAGAGCATGCAGAAATCAAGCGCAGGCAGCAGTCGCGTGCGGCAAACTAGTCCCACCCTCCCCTTCCCTCAACCACTGTCTGTAACCTGTGACAGAGACTGTAATTCCAGTATTGGACTGTACAGTCACCTAAGAACTCACTTTTAGAGTGGAAGCAAGTCTTGCTTGAGTTCGAAGGACTGCCTATGATGATGATGATGGGTGGCGACCCTGTTCCTCATTCAATTCCGCTCCTTGGGTCGACTTTCCCCTAATGGGGCCAGTTGTAAACAGCTGGCTCGCTCTTTTCGCTTCGTTGCATTTGACCTCGAATTACACACACACACTCAGTTGTAGTAAAGGCAGGATCAGGTCTTTTATTTAGACATTCATACTAAACAAACTCTCTGCTTGCAAAGGCAGCTCTCCAAGCAGTGACACACCTTTCGAGATTCCAGTGTCACTGGTGTCCGCGCGTGTGTGTGTGAGACAAAAGCCAGTTCCTTTATACCTAAAAAGCCTTTGAATTCTTATTCTTTGCATTTAGGCAATCATGACTAACTGCTTTCTGAATCATTTAACATACAGAATATTATTCCCACCGTAACAAGGTACTCAAATATTTAACATTGCTTGTTTAACCTACAGATGTCATTAAGTAATAACAAAGGTACAATCAAATACTTAACATACAGCATCGTTTCCTCACATAGTAACAAAGGTACAATCAAATACTGAACATACAGACATCATCAAATCGTTTAGTCAAGAATGTCCATTATTCCCATCATAACAATATACTCAAATATTTAACATCCAGACATGACCAGTCACTTATCTCACTGGCTGGAGGCACCACATTGTCTAACAGTCTCTTTTCGATCCAAACTTCCAATCTTCTTGTTTTTTAATCCAAGCTTCAATCTTCCTGTTTTCTTAATCCAAACTTCAGACCGTGTGCTGAAGCAAAGAGCTCAGAAATACGGGACTGTGCTCCCACAGGGCCTATTAAGGCCGCCCTGCATATTACCCGGCCCGATTAAACGGTGCGGGTTTGATGACATAATTGATTACATGTTTTCTGCCGGGATATTTAAATTGTTTTTGAAGGTTCGTCTAGGATTGTGCAGCCACTGTACTGCAGCCTTGGAGTGTCCCAGACACACGACTGCACAGAGGCAGAGGGCTATACCCAGGTTCTCAGGTGACTCCCTCTATATGCTTGTGGAGGGAGTGAGAGCACACAGGGAGATCCTCTTCCCTTCGGATGGACCTCCCCAACACACCAAAGGTTCCTGGTTGAAGACAGAGGAGGTGAACAGCAGGGATGTTGTCAGGAGAGCCTGGGTGCAGTACCACAAACACTTCAATGATCTCATTCGATCAAGAAAGGTGAGTGCAAAGCCACTCGCAGCCTCATTTTGCTGTGCCTGTCATCACATCCCCATCACTCTGCCTTCCCAAGCCTGCTCCTGCACATTATTACTCACACCAACATACCTTGCATGCCACCCATCCCTCTCTCTCTACATTATCACATTCCCATCTGATGAACCACCCCTCATCCTAATGCAATCATACCAACTAACAACACACAAAGAGTTCATTTGGCATTGGGACCACACTCCATCTTAGTCACCCTCTAAAGATGTAGCTCATCCATTCCTTACACTCACTCTGTGAATGTGTCTCAGTAGGCAGCACTCTTGTCTCTGAGTCAGTAGGTTGTGGGATCAAGTCCCACTCCAAAGACTTGAGCACAAAAATCTAGGCTGACACTCCAGTGCAGTGCTGAGGAAGTGCTGCACTGTCAGAGGTGACGTCTTTCGGATGAGACGTTAAACCGAGGCCCCGTCTGCTCTCTCAGGTGGACGTAAAAGATCCCACGGCACTATTTTGAAGCAGGGCAGAGGAGGTCTCCCCGGTGTCCTAGCCCCAGATTATCTCGTCATTATTGTGATATCTTGAGACACAACATTACAGAGAACTGCATAACATGGCTTCAGGGTAAGAACTGCACAGCACATGGTTTTATTATTATTACATCAATAGTCCACCAGGTGGTGCTATAACACTTCTCCAACCTTATTGAAGAAGTTAATCATAGCAAATAATCATTGTATATGACTTGAATGGTATACACAACTCTTAATGTATACAATAGAATCTATTTTATGCTTCCAAGTTCTACTATAGAATTTTGTAACACAAACAAAAGATATGAACTTATTTTCTATATTTACTGATTAAACTTAACCACTGGTATTCTGTTTCGAAGAGGATACCTACTTTCTTGAACAGAACCTTCCGATCTTGTTGTATGTCATTGACTCATTCTACGATGAGCCTGAGGAGAGTTTTTCTCCAAGGGATGCCCTTGATCTACATTTGGACTCTCTACAATTTCAGACTGTTTGTCTGCC
This sequence comes from Pristiophorus japonicus, assembly GCF_044704955.1. NCBI lineage: Eukaryota > Metazoa > Chordata > Chondrichthyes > Pristiophoridae > Pristiophorus > Pristiophorus japonicus. The sequence continues at coordinate 2,318,583 of NC_091983.1, read as the reverse complement.
TGGCTCAGACTCTGACCTAAATTCTGACTTTCTCTTGGACTTGTTTCTAGTACATCTGATGTAGGATTCGCTACTGGTACTCTACTTGTAACAAGACTATCTGGCTCATCAGAATAAATTGAATCATCCCAACTTTCAACTCCTTCCACATCTGTATATCTACAGATCAATGTAAACAAACCTAACTTTTCCATGATCAAACATCTTCACCAAACTATCTAACACTATGAACAATTGCTGTCTTTCTAGCTCAGCAAAATCTACATGTGTATATTTGCCACACCCTGGGAGGCAATTTCCATGGCTCTAATGGTACTGATGGTGGTTTCTTGCTCACCGATTGATATATTGTAAACTGACTGATGATGTACTCTATCTCTTCATTGAAACCTGGCCACCATAAGTAACTGCATGCAAAACTCTTGGTCAAGCACATTCCCAGATGCTGGTCATGAAGATCTTCTAACAATTTAGACCTGAATCTATTTGGGATAACCACTCTTGCACCCGACATGATACAATCTTTATCCACTGACAATGCATTCCAATGAACGACATATGGATGAATGTCTGCCTCTGATACTTGGTTTGGCCATCCATTTGGTTGCCCTACCAATCTCTTCAGCCGTGACTGGCAGCTCATCAATGTATAAGAAATAGAACACTTCTTCCCTATCGGGTGTAACTTGTGATGAGAATGGCAACCTGGACATGGCATCAGCATTGCTGTGATCAGCTGATCATTTGTACTCAATGTCATACGTATATGCTGACAAAATCAAAGCCCATCTCTGCATTCGGGCTGCAGCTGATGTTGGAACTGCGGACTTTGGATGGAGGATTGCTGACAGGAGCTTATGGTCAGTAACTATGTGTCAAGGGAGGAAAACTGATCCCCGAACTGAATTGTAGAGCTTATCAGTATTGTTAGTCCGGCCGGACATTAGAGGGGTCCAAGGGCTTGGAAACAGTACACAGAATCTGGTAGAGGGGTAAACGTACCCAGAAGAGAAATGGCATGCAAGGATAAGTTGCTGAAAAAACATAGGATTGAATGAAAAGTTGGTGTGAATGTCTATCTTTAAGTGAAAGTGTTCATGTCTTTCTTGACTACCTACCACAGTAACGATCATAACGCAGTGGCGACTCAATTACATGGGGACAGGCATAGGCCAGTGGCATAGTAATGTCGGGACATGTACCCAGCATACCTCAGTGGAAGTGCTTAACACAGGAAGGCTAAAAACGGTATCCAATGTACTAAGGGCAAGGTGGGAAGCAATAAAAGACAATTGTAACAACCCTGCAGGGTGGATCATTACGCAGGAAGAGGAGCATCAGTGTAGCCTGACAGGAGAAGATGAGAGAAGTAGTCAGGCTTCAGGAGGCAGGCATGGATTTATACATAGATGGGTCTCAGTGCTATATTAACGGGACACCACGGACGGGATGGGCCATGGTAGATAGCAGCGGACAGGTTAGAAGAGAAGGACGACTAGAATGGGGCCTATCGGCTCAAGTGGCTGAATTGGTGGCTCTGACTGAAGCTCTGAGGATGGCTAAAGGAAAAAGAGTAAACATCTATACAGACAGTCGGTATGCTTTTGGAGCAGTGCATGATTATATGATAGCCTGGAGTAGATGGAGATACATGACCTCAGGAGGAGGGACAATTAAACACGAGGATATTGTTAAGAAATTAGTGGAAGCCTCCCTCTGACCCCAAGAGTGTGCGATGGGCAGATGAGGCAGCCAAACGGGTCGCGGAGACAGGTACACTGGCCGGGGAAGCCCAGGTCGGAGCATGTACAATCGGGCCTGAGGAAGTAAACATGCTTAAGCTACAGGGAGGAGCCATTCCACAGGAAAATGAGGGGTGGAAGCAGAGAGGGGCCCAACAAGGGACTGATGGGGTATTGAGGAAAGATGGGAATTTATACCACCAACATGATAAGCTCGGGGTACATCAGCAAATAATATAAGAAATCAAACTCGCATGCGGTACCATGACAATCCAGATATGTAATTGAAGAAAGCAACATTACTGAGAGTCCCAGCATAGATGATTGTTATAAAAATAACCAAGTTGTTTTATGTCGAGATCCACTACGAATGATCAAAGATGACTGTGGACATGACCAAGTTGACGGGTGCACCTTGAGTATCACCCCCCTAGCACGGGACAACAAAACTACCAGTTCCACGAGAAAATGGGGAATGGTGTGTGAGCACCACGGCGACTGAGATGACGGTCACAAAGGGAGGAGATACCTCAGGTACCATCATGAATACTGACTTCTGCTTTACCCCGCACATTTAAAGGGATACGTTATAAATCCTGAACTAAAGGAAAAAAACCATCAATGTGACAATGATAGACACTATCCGAGAAGGGTATGAGAAGGCCATCGGGCCACAAGGAAAACCGATACCCGACCTGAATGAGGAACAAACTCGACTGGAGCAGTGAATTGAACACAATGAAAGAGAATATCCGAAGCAACATAGAGAAGACCCCAGGTGGGGGAAGATCAGGAAAGATAGCAGAAACAGAGGATACCCCAGGCGGGGCAGAATTCGAACACAGAGAAAACGGAATGCTGGACTCGATGGATACGGATAGTGTCACATGTACTGGTTGTAGTGCAAGGGATCATCTTGGTCATTTTGCTATTGTTAGCCTGTAAAAAGTGTAACCGACGTAAGAGGCAGGTCGTCGCCCGAACTATAGTTGAAACATTGAATAAAGGGAATATAGACAGTGCGGCAGAATGACTGATTTAGTATAACCTTGATGGGAAAGCCAACAGGTAGGTCCTGCAGTTCGGGAAGTGGTGCTACCCAAGCGAAAGGACAACCCTGGAAGCTCACCCATGAGGAATTAATCGAGAAATGGCCTATCTTGGGCTTATAGCCAAGGGCCATTATGGCGGATTGTAAGAGGAGGAAAACTGATACCCGAACTGAATTGTAGGGCTTATCAGTATTAGGAGGTTCTGAGGAATCATAAGTAGCCAACAATGCATTGACCCTTAGCACAGACTGATAGAGGATGAAAACATACACTCAGTACTGACTAACACACCCACCAAGGGCAGTGGAGAGTCAACAGTCTAGAAAGATAGCAAACCCTGGGAAGCAAGGTCAATTCACACCGTCATGAGGAACAGAGGCAAAGTTGACACCACTGAACAACACGTTCCAGGAGGGTGACATGTGATGGAAGATGGACAGGTGGGAGAGCCACTCAGAGCCAGTCTGAGCAGTCAGCCAATCAGTGGTTTTGTAGGAGGGTCGCACAGCTCGAAAAATGTATAACTGTAATTGTAAACCTCTGATCGGAGAAATGTTCATCGGAACCCTTTCCGAGCATGCTTGAATAAAAACGGTTGAACCAAAGTTTTCGTCGGAGTGATTCTGTGCTCGCTATACAATACGGGCGGGTGTCAATTCCTTATATCAGGGAGTCCAACTTGAGGGAGAGAAGTCTTCCTTTTATCCCAACACTATGGTAAACTTATGACCAAACAAATATTTGTGAAACTCTTGACCCCAAAAGTCAATGCCAAAGTTTCCCTTTCGATCTGTGCATAATTCCACTCACTGGCACTGAGAGTGCATGAAGCAAAAGCAATTGGCCTCTCCTTCCCATTATGTAGTACATGAGAAATCACTGCCCAACTCTGTACGGAGAGGCGTCACATGCTAACTTAATCTCCTTAGATAAGTCATCGTGAACTAACATATTACTCTCTACTAACAGGTTTTTACACTCTTTGAATGCTGGGTCGCATTCTTCTGACCACTTCCAATGGACCTGTTTTGCCAATAGCTCATTCAGTTGATGTAATACTGTAGTCAAGCTTGGTAAGAACTTTTCGTAATAATTCCAAAAAACCAAAAATGATCGAAGTTCAGAGACATTCTTTAGAATGGGTGCATTTCTAATTGCATCCAGCTTTCCCTTGGTTGGATGTAAGCCATCTTTGTCTACTCTGTGCCCCAAGTACTCCACTGAGTTTTGAAACATCTCACACTTGCGAGCAGCCACTTGTACTCTGTGCTTCTCTAGCCGTTTGAGCAGTTCATTCAACACCTTATCATGGATTTGCCTGTTTAGTGCTGAAATGAGTATGCAATCCAAATAACATACTACTTCTTCAAATCCTTGCAAAATTTGGTACATCATCCCCTGGAATAAGTCGGGGGCAGAAGATACTCCAAATGGTAGCCTATTGAATTGATATAGGCCTTGGTAAGTATTTATAGTCAAACATGACTTGGACTCCTCATCTAACTCAAGTTATAGGTAGGTGTTTGTTAGATCTAACTTTGAAAAGATCTGGCCATCTGTCAGCATTGTGAACAAATCTTCCACATTTGGCAACATATCATAAGGACATAAGAAATAGGAGCAGGAGTAGGCCACTTGACCCCTCAAGCCTGCTCCGGCATTCAATAAGCTCATGGCTGATCTAATCCAGGCTTCAACTCCACTTTACCGCCCGTTCCCCATAACCCTTGACTCCAATATCATTCAAAAATCTGTCTATCGCCATCTTAAATATACTCAATTACCCAGCCTCCACAGCTCTATGGGGAAGAGAATTCCAAACATTTACAACACAGAGAGAAGAAATTCCTCCTCATTTCCATTTGAAATGGGCGACCCCTTATTCTGAAATTATGCACCCTAGTTCTAGATACCCCTACAATGGAAATATCCTCTCAGTATCTACCCTGTCAAGCCACTTCAGAATCTTATACGTTTCAATAAGATCCCCTCTCATTCTTCTAAACTCCAATGAGTATAGGCCCAACCTGCTCAACCATTCTTTATAAGACAACCCTTTCATCTCAGTAATCAACCTCGTGAACCTTCTCTGTACTGCCTCCAATGCAAGTATATCCTTCCATAAATAAGGAGATCAAGACTGAACTCCAGGTGTGGTCTCACCAACACCCTGTACAGTTGTAGCAGGACTTCCCTACTTTTATACTCCATCCTTCTTGCAATAGAGGCCAATATCAGGTAGATTACACTCTCGAACCTGGTTTACGGTTACTTTATAATAACCGCTCAATCTTATCTTACCATCTGACTTAGGTACAAGAACAATGGGTGTAGTCCAATTACTCAGATCTACCTTAGAGATAATCTTTTTAGTCTTTTGAGTTCTTGCTCAACTTTTTCACGATGTGTGGCTTACAGTAAACTTGTCCTTCTGCACTCTGACATTTGGCTTGAAGTCTTGGATCGAACTGCCTGTTTTGTGGAACATCTTCGGATATCGCTTGATGACATAATCTTTCGATGCAAATTTCGCTTCCATGTGAAAAATCTAATTCCAATCCAGCTTCAGTGATTACAACCAATTTCTACCTATCAAGTCAAGCTTGTCTCCTGTCACTACTATGAGACGCAAACTCTGATATGATCCTTGTATTTCACTGGTATGGTGACACTTCCTACAAGAGGGGTTTGCTCTCCTGAGTAGCCTCGCAGCTCTACCTCTGATTCTCCAGTCGATAATCACGCAACTTGTCGTGATTATAGTGATTCCGGTACTACGCTCACGGATGCACCAATGTTGATTTCCTGCAACATCTACTTGGATGGCGATACCTCGCGAATCGCTGTTAGATACCTTCATGCTCCTGATGATGTGAATCTCCAGAAACTCCTCATACTGCTGCTTCTCTTCAACGGTATGTAGTGTCTGGAGATTTCTACTTCTAGCATTGCCAGTCAGTTTACTCTTCAGTCGGCATGCCTTCGCAAGATGTCCAGTTTTCTTGCAGTAGAAACACTCTGACTTCACCTATGGACAGCTTTGAGTGATGTGTTGTCCCAGGCACCGATAGCACGACTTCAATTCACAGTATCATTAGGGGGATAGATACTGTTCTCTGCAGCCGAGAGCGTGAATCCCGAAGGCTGTGTTGCCTGCCCAGTTTCAGGGTTAAGGACATCTCCTCGGGGCTGGAGAGGAACTTGGAATGGGAGGGGCAAGATCCAGTTGCCGTGGTCCACATGGGTACCAATGACATAGATAGGACAAAGAGGTTCTGCTGAGGGGTTTTGAGCAGCTAGGGACCAAATTAAAAAGCAGAACCACAAAGGTAATAATCTCCGGATTACTACCTGAGCCACGAGCAAATTTGCATAGGGTAAATAAGATCAGAGAGTTACACACGTGGCTCAAAGACTGGTGTGGGAGAAATGGGATTTGGACATATTCATGGAATGGTTTTCAACAGAACTCGTCCCCCAAGTTCGAGAAAACATGAAGAAAATAGGCAAACCTAGTGAAAAGTGTATGCTGCTTCGGGACAATTGCAGAGCATTCCCACATGAGTCAAAATTAGTGTCTAGTTGTGGCAACATCTTAGCATGCTATCTGGCCCCAAATGTGACCTCACTCACTCACTCAACCTATGGATCAGGGTGTCATACAAAACTTCAAGTGCCACTATAGGAATAACTTCATACACAAATTGATTAATAGCGATCAATCAATCTCTGATTTCCAGAGAGCATACAATATTAAAGATGCCATCTATGCTCTCTGGCATGGAGAAAAGTAGAAAAACATTACATTGAAGAGGTGTTGGCACAAGTTGTGGCCCAATGTCATATTCGAAGACAGTGCTTCTGATGACGAAGAATTCGAAGGTTTTTATATACGGGGTAATAAAAAATAGGCTGTCACAGAAATCGTGGAGATTGTCAGCAGTGCACACTGGTGGGGGAGACTAGAACTAGAGGGCATGATCTTAGAATAAGGGGCTGCCCATTTAGAACTGAGATAAGGAGAAATTTTTTCTCTCAGCAGGTTGTGAATCTGTGGAATTCGCTGCCTCAGAGAGCAGTGGAAGCTGGGACATTGATTAAATTTAAGACTGAAATAGACAATTTCTTGAGCGATGGGGGGATGAGGGGTTGTGGGAAGGGGACAGAGAAGTGGAGCTGAGTCCATGATCAGATCAGCCATGATTTTATTGAATGGCGGAGCAGGCTCGAGGGGCCTTATGGCCTACTCCTGTTTCTATTTCTTATGTTCTTATGTTCTTACGTAAATGCACTTAAATCCCTAGCAGAAGATGACATTGCTAAGTGGATAGATGTTGATATCGACACAGATGTAGCACGAACTCATGCTGACGAGGAACTCATCGGCATAGTCACCAATAAAGACAAATCTGATGAAAAGATGAGCGATTCAGACAATGAAATTGAAGAAAAAGAAAAAAAGACTTGGACATGTGCTGAAGAAGCAATGAAATATGTCGTTGGTTTTTTTGAGGAGAATTCTCATTTTCCTTCTCACGAGGTTCTGCAAACTCATATCATCCACAACATGTTAAATAAGAAGAAAGTGAATTCATTTAAACAAGGACTGGGAAAATAGATTAAAATGTAGGACAGTGTGATGAACAGTGGTGTACATTTAAGGAGATATTTCATAACTTTCAACTAAAATATATCCCAATGAGAAGGAAAGACTGTAAGAGAAGGGATAACCATCTGTGGCTAACTAAGGAAATAAGGGATGGTATCAAATTGAAAACAACGGCATACAATGTGGCCAAGACTAGTGGGAGGCCAGAGGATTGGGAAACTTTTAAAAGCCAGCAAAGAACGACTAAAAAAATGATAAAGAGAGGGAAGATAGATTACGAGAGTAAACTAGTATGAAATATAAAAACAGATAGTAAGAGTTTCTACAGGTACATAAAAAGGAAAAGAGTGGCTAAAGTAAATGTTGTTCCCCTGGAGGATCAGACTGGGGAATTAATAATGGAGAACAAGGAAATGGCAGAGACATTGAACAAATATTTTGTATCGGTCTTCATGGTAGAAGACACTAAAAACATCCCAATAGTGGATAATCAAGGGGCTATAGGGAGGGAGGAAATTAATACAATCACTATCACTAAAGAAGTAGTACTAGGTAAAATATTGGGACTAAAGGCAGACAAGTCCCCTGGACCTGATGGCTTACATCCTCGGGTCTTAAGAGAAGTGGTTGCAGAGATAGTGGATGCATTGGTTGTGATCTACCAAAATTCCCTGGATTCTGGAGCGGTCCCAGCAGATTGGAAAACCGCAAATGTAACACCCCTATTTAAAAAAGGAGGCAGACAAAAAGCAGGAAACTATAGACCAGCCTAACATCTGTCGTTGGGAAAATGCAGGAGTCCATTATTAAGGAAGCTGTGGTGGGACATTTGGAAAATCATGATTTAATCAGGCAGAGTCAGAATGGTTTTATGAAAGGGAAATCATGTTTGACAAATTTGCTGGAAATTTTTGAGGATGTAACGAGCAGGGTGGATAAAGGGGAACCAGTGGATGTGGTGTATTTGGATTTCCAGGAGGCATTTGATAAGGTGCATAAAAGGTTGCTGCACAAGATAAAAGTTCACTGGGTTGGGGGTAATATATTAGCATGGATAAAGGATTGGCTAACTAACAGAAAACAGAGAGTTAATTTTCAAGTTGGCAAACAGTGACAAGGATCAGTGCTGGGTCCTCAACTATTTACAATCTATTAATGACTTGGATGAAGGGGCCGAGTGTAATGTAGCCAAACTTGCTGATGATACAAAGATTGGTGGGAAAACAAATTGTGAGGAGGACACAAAAAATCTGCAAAGGGATATAGACAGGCTAAGTGAATGGGCAAAAATTTGGCAGATGGAATATACTATGGGAAAATGTGAGGTTATCCACTTTTTGGCAGAAATAATAGAAAAGCAAATAATAATTTAAATGGAGAAAAATTGCAAAGTGCTGCAGTACAGAGGGACCTGGGGGTCCTTGTGCATGAAACACAAAAAGTGAGTATGCAGGTACAGCAAGTAATCAGGAAGGCAAATGGAATGTTGGCCTTTATTGCAAGGGGGATAGAGTATAAAAGCAGAGAAGTCCTGCTACAACTGTACAGGGTATTGGTGAGGCTACACCTAGACTGTGTACAGTTTTGGTCTCCGTATTTAAGGAAGGATATACTTGCATTGGAGGCTGTTCAGAAAAGGTTCACTAGGTTGATTCCAGAGATGAGGTGGTTGACTTATGAAGATAAGTTGAGTAGGTTGGGCCTATGCTCATTGCATTTCAGATGAATGAGAGGTGATCTTATCGAAACATATTAGATAATGAGGGGGCTCGACAAGGTGGATGCAGAGAGGATATTTAGATTCATAGAGAAAACTGTAACTAGGGGACACAGTCTTAGAATAAGGGGCCGCCCATTTAAAACTGAGATGAGGAGGAATTTCTTCTCTCAGACAGTTGTAAATCTGTGGAATTCTCTGCCCCAGAGAGCTTTGGAGACTGGGTCATTGAATATATTTAAGATGGAGATAGACAGATTTTTGAGCAATAATGGAATAAAGGGTTATGGGGAGCGGGCAGGGAAGTGGAACTGAGTCCATGATCGGATCAGCCATGATCTTATTAAATGGCGGAGCAGGCTCGAGGGGCCGTATGGCCTACTCCTGCTCCTATTTCTTATGTTCTTATGTTCTTACCTTGGCCAGTTGCTGAGGCCTTGGGGCCCAACTGCCTTTTACTTTTAGCCTGTAGCCGATTCACCTCGGTGTCTGGCAACTGAAAATGGTGCAAAATTCTCAGAAGTATCGGTCAGCCATAACCATCGACATAACTGTCTGGCAAACTAAATTAAAAGTGAAGTTAGGTGTTGTCAACAATTTACTTCTGATTCGTTCATTTTTCAATCCACAAACAAACATTTAAAACTGAGATGAGGAGGAATTTCTTCTCTCAGAGGGTTGTAAATCTGTGGAATTCGCTGTCTCAGAGAGCTGTAGAAGCTGGGTCATTGAATAAATTTAAGACAGAAATAGACAGTTTCTTAAACGATATGGGAATAAGGGGTTATGGGGAGCAGGCAGGGAAATGGAGCTGAGTCCATGATCGGATCAGCCATGATCTTATTAAATGGCGGAGCAGGCTCGAGGGGCCGTATGGCCTACTCCTGCTCCTATTTCTTATGGTCTTACATTGATGTTTGTGTGAGCTTGCTTGCGCACACTTCAAAAAGTACTTCATTGGCTGAAAAGCGCTTTGAGACGTCCGGTGGTTGTGAAAGGCGCTATAGAAATGCAAGACTTGCTTTCTTTCATTCCATCACTCTCCCTCAGACTACTCTTCATTCCATCCTCACAGGAGAAGAGAGCCCACAATAACAATGAAAAGGAGAGAACTGGAGGTGGTCCTCCATCATTGGCCACCTTAACTGCAGCAGAGGAGGTCACCCTGGAAGTCTCAGGAGTCACCGAGAAGTTGGAGGTGGGAGACGGAGTGAGGGGGACATCTCAGCAACCAGGTGACAGAATTACATCTCATACAGCCACATAACGTACAGCAGTCACTATGGGGACTGATGTCAGCAGCCAGTGAATGTTCATCATATGCATAATGTATTGTTATCCATTCTTGGTGTAATATTTCTAAATCATCGCTTTACTCTCCCACAGAACATAAGAGCATAAGAATTAGGAACAGGAGTAGGCCATCTAGCCCCTCGAGCCTGCTCCGCCATTCAACAAGATCATGGCTGATCTGGCCGTGGACTCAGCTCCACTTACCCGCCCGCTCCCCGTAACCCTTAATTCCCTTATTGGTTAAAAATTTATCTATCTGTGACTTGAATACATTCAATGAGCTAGCCTCAACTGCTTCCTTGGGCAGAGAATTCTACAGATTCACAACCCTCTGGTAGAAGAAATTCCTTCTCAACTCGGTTTTAAATTGGCTCCCCCCGTATTTTGAGGCTGTGCCCCCTAGTTCTAGTCTCCCCGACCAGTGGAAACAACCTCTCTGACTCTATCTTGTCTATCCCTTTCATTATTTTAAATGTTTCTATAAGATCACCCCTTATCCTTCTGAACTCCAACGAGTAAAGACCCAGTCTACTCAATCTATCATCATAAGGTAACCCTCTCATCTCCGGAATCAGTCGAGAGAATCGTCTCTGTACCCCCTCCAAAGCTAGTATATCCTTCCTTAAGTAAGGTGACCAAAACTGCACGCAGTACTCCAGGTGCGGCCTCACCAATACCCTGTACAGTTGCAGCAGGACCTCCCTGCTTTTGTACTCCATCCCTCTCGCAATGAAGGCCAACATTCCATTCGCCTTCCTGATTACCTGCTGTACCTGCAAACTAACTTTTTGGGATTCATGCACAAGGACCCCAGGTCCCTCTGCACCGCAGCATGTTGCAATTTCTCCCCATTCAAATAATATTCCCTTTTACTGTTTTTTATTCCAAGGTGAATGACCTCACATTTTCCGACATTGCATTACATCTGCCAAACTTTAGCCCATTCGCTTAACCTATCTAAATCTCTTTGCAGCCTCTCTGTGTCCTCTACACAACCCGCTTTCCCACTAATCTTTGTATCATCTGCAAATTTTGTTACACTACACTCTGTCCCCTCTTCCAGGTCATCTATGTGTATTGTAAACAGTTGTGGTCCCAGCACCGATCCCTGTGGCACACCACTAACCACTGATTTCCAACCCGAAAAAGACCCATTTATCCCGACTCTCTGCTTTCTGTTAGCCAGCCAATTCTCGATCCATGCTAATACATTTCCTCTGACTCCGCGTACCTTTATCTTCTGCAGTAACCTTTTGTGTGGCACCTTATCGAATGCCTTTTGGAAATCTAAATACACCACATCCATCGGTACACCTCTATCCACCATGCTCGTTATATCCTCAAAGAATTCCAGTAAATTAGTTAAACATGATTTCCCCTTCATGAATCCATGTTGCGTCTGCTTGATTGCACTATTTCTATCTGAATGTCCTGCTATTTCTTCCTTAATGATAGCTTCAAGCATTTTCCCCACTACAGATATTAAACTAACCGGCCTTTTGTCTGCCCCCTTTTTTAAACAGAGGCGTTACATTAGCTGCTTTCCAATCCGCTGGTACCTCCCCAGAGTCCAGATAATTTTGGTAGATTATAATGAATGCATCTGCTATAACTTCCGCCATCTCTTTTAATACCCTGGGATGCATTTCATCCGGACAAGGGGACTTGTCTACCTTGAGTCCCATTAGCCTGTCCAGCACTACCCCTCCAGTGATAGTGATTATCTCAACGTGCTTCCTTCTCACAGTCCCGTGACCAGCAATTTTTGGCATGGTTTTTGTGTCTTCCACTGTGAAGACCGAAGCAAAATAATTGTTTAAGGTCTCAGCCATTTCCACATTTCCCATTATTAAATCCCCCTTCTCATCTTCTAAGGGACCAACATTTACTTTAGTCACTCTTTTCCGTTTTATATATCGGTAAAAGCTTTTACTATCTGTTTTTATGTTTTGCGCAAGTTTACTTTCGTACTCTATCTTTCCTTTCTTTATTGCTTTCTTAGTCATTCTTTGCTGTTGTTTAAAATTTTCCCAATCTTCTAGTTTCCCATTAACCTTGGCCACCTTATACGCATTGGTTTTTAATTTGATACTCTCCCTTATTTCCTTGGTTATCCACGGCTGGTTATCCCTTCTCTTACCGCCCTTCTTTTTCACTGGAATATATTTTTGTTGAGCACTATGAAAGAGCTCCTTAAAAGTCCTCCACTGTTCCTCAATTGTGCCACAGTTTAGTCTGTGTTCCCAGTCTACTTTAGCCAACTCTGCCCTCATCCCACTGTAGTCCCCTTTGTTTAAGCATAGTATGCTCGTTTGGGAACTACTTCCTCACCCTCAATCTGTATTACAAATTCAACCATACTGTGGTCACTCATTCCGAGAGGATCTTTTACTAGGAGATCATTTATTATTCCTGTCTCATTACACAGGACCAGATCTAAGATAGCTTGCTCCCTTGTAGGTTCTGTAACATACTGTTCCAAGAAACAATCCCGTATGCATTCTATGAATTCCTCCTCAAGGTGATTTGATTTGACCAATCGATATGTAGGTTAAAATTCCCAGATGATTACTGCCGTTCCTTTTTCACATGCCTCCAATATTCCCCTGATTATTGCCCGCCCCACCGTGAAGTTATTATTTGGGGGCCTATAAACTACACCCACCAGTGACTTTTTCCCCTTACTATCTCTAATCTCCACCACAACGATTCAACATTTTGTTCATTAGAGCCAATATCATCTCTCACAACTGCCCTGATATCATCCTTTATTAACAGAGCTACCCCACCTCCTTTCCCTTCTTGTCTATTTTTCTGAATTTCAGATCAATAAAGAGCCCCCCTCTGCTGTCCAGGAGGAAGAGGAAGCCTCTGAGGGCGCACCATCACTGCACACGTAACAAGCACCAGCGCAGTGACGCACACCTGGGTGGGTCCCCCGCGAGATAGAGTAGTGTCGTCGCCTGGTGTCTCACAACTCACAAGTGAGCAAGAGCACATGGTGGAGACAGGGACAGCAGTGGAGACTCCTCGCCGGAGGGCGTTGGACACTCCCAGCTCTGCTCAGTTACAGGCAGACGCTGATCCTCACGGGCCATCCAGAGAGAGGGCATTCCTGGAGGGGCAGCAAGAAATGCAGGAGGCTCTGACAGGTTTTGCGAGTGTGATGTCTGCAAATGTGCAGAGAATGGAGGAGTCCATCTCCAACATGAGCACCACCGTGTCACAAGCAATGGCGACTGTAGGCTCCTCCATGGATAGGATGTCCAACTGCATGGTATCTATTGAAACTGGATAGCTATCTATGGAGAATAGATGGCAGATGCTCATAGACCTTTTCTCCGGGAGGGATGTCAGCATAGACATGGGTCCTCATGACCCCTCTGCTGTGCAGCAAGGTGCTCTCCAGCTCCTTTCTAGCAGGGAACTGCGGGTGTCCCGTGAGAGGGATGACGGTCAGAGGTGGGGTCCTCTCAAAGCACTCACACTTCTCCCCCCATTACCTCCCCCTCAGTCAGAGTCCTGGATGCCTCTTCGGACAGCGATGGCGGAGTCTGCCTCTGCACAGTCGCAGGAGGAGCAGACTTTGGCGGGGCCCTCACAGGCTCCAAGACCCAGGAGAGCATCCACCAAGAGTCTATGCAGTGGCAGCAGGGCACTGAGCAAGCAGTCTCTACCTCGGCTGGAGCGATATGGGTAGCACCTTGTAGAAGCACCGTGTAAGAGAAAGATTACACACAGGTGGATGCACAAGGTAAGCACTTAGGGGTTTTAATAACTGCTTGTGTGAAGTTTCCATTAATCTGATGTCACAAATAAAAATGATTATTTTCACCACGTGGCCAATTGTGGCTGCAATTTTGGAAGTGGCTTCACGAGTTCGAGTGAGTGGTGAGACATAACATTACTGTTATATATGCAGACTATAGATATACTCTCTGTGTCGTCACTGTATAGTTGCATAAAATGGAGACTTGTTACCTGATGTACAATCAATAAGGTTTACACTGTGTATATACTATGCTGGCACCACTAGAGTTTGCAACTGGTGGAGAGTGGGCTTTCCTGCCCTTGTGGCAGGGGCTGTCCACCAGAGGGCACTGCGGTGGGAGACCTGAGGGTCACTTGCATAGGTGTGCAGGGCCCAGTATAAAAGGCTGCCCACCATGCTTGTGCCTCACTCTGGAGTTACAAATAAAGGACCAAGGTCACTACAGTTTGAGTACAACACATTGCCTCGTGGAGTCATTCATAAGGGCATTCAGACATAACAGTTACCTCCAGCAATGGTGGGTCAGTGTGAAAGGAATGGCCTTATGGTGCTTTATGGTGTTGCTGTGCGGTTTTGGGAACCCAGCGCAGCATATGGGCGCTGCCTGAAGTTAAGTAAATCTGGCCATAATGAGGCCATCCCTGGCCTCCCAGGCAGCAATGTGCTCCGGTGCTGGTGGAATATGGACCACAGGTTCCTATTGCTCCTTCTCCTCATCCTCCTCGTCTTCCAGCTGACACTCCTCCTCCTCCTGCTGCTCCTCCCCCTCCTGTGAAGAGCTGTGCGCTCAGACGTTGCTCCTCATGCAAGAGCTAACCCTCGCTGCTGTACTATATTGTGCAGGGCGCAGCAGACCATGATGATTCTGAAGACCCAGGCTGGTGCATACTGAAGGGCTCCTCCAGATATGTCAAGGCATCTGAAGTGCATTTTCAGCATGCCTGTTGTCTGCTCTATGACACATCAGGTGGAAATGTGGCTGTCGTTATATCTCTCCTGGGCCCTCGTACTTGGCCTCCTCAAGGGTGTCATGAGCCAAGTTCAGTGGATAGCCTTTGTCTACAAGCAGCCAGCCAGAAAGTCTGTTTGGAGGTGTGAAGAGCTGAGGGAGGGTGGACTGGAGCAGGACGAAAGAGTCAGGACAGCTGCCAGGGGATTTGGTACACACACGCACGATGACCTTCCTATGGTTGCAGACGAGCTGCACATTGAGGGAGTGGAAGCTCTTGCGGTTGACAAAGACCCCTGGGTGATGATGGGGTGCCCTGATGGCCACATGTGTGCAGTCGATGACGCCCTACACCCGTGGGAAGCCAGCTCAGTAACACTGGCTTTATCAGTGCCAAAGTCGATATAATTGCCTGACTTGCCAAACAGGGCATCGGTGACCTGTGGGCTGCATCTATGGGTGGTCGACTGTGAGATGTCGCAATTGTCTGCTGCAGATCCCTGGAAGAAGCCTGAGGTGGAGAAGTTGAGAGCGCTGGTGGCTTTGACAGCCACTGGCAAGCTGTGTCCACCTGCTCCTCTGGGCGGAAGATCTTGCTCCTAAAGTCTGTGATGACCTGGTGCGATAGCCTGAGCCTCCTTTGGCACTGCCGCTCAGTCATGTTGAGGAAGCCCATCCTCTGCCTGTACACCGTATGTTGGGGGTATACCCTCCGGCGCAGTGCAGCCCTGTGCTGGTGCCCTGCGTCCTGTGCAGCATTGGGCGGTTGAGGAGAAGGTTGGTGGTGTTGTTGTTGGTGCTGCTGGTGCTGGGGCTGATCCTGCTCCGATTCTGAGGACCAAAGTGAGACGGTATAAACGGCACCCACGCTGATGTCATAAATGGCAGGTTAAGTAGAGCAATCTGTCAATGGTGATCGGTTCGACCAATGAGGCGACAGTGGATCCCGACTTTGCTGAAAACACTTACAACCCCTACAAAGCTAAATCTGTGCTTCCAATGCAGTCAGCAACAGAGTCTGCCTCAGCAAAGGGAGCAGGTGTGAGGTGAGCGTTTTTATTGTGCTTTCCATGCGCAGGATGAGCAGGATCAATGGCCACTAAACGTCCGGCCTGAGGAGGGGTACTGAGAGGGGGGGTACTGGGGGGGGCAATACTGAGGGGGGTACTGAGGGGGGTACTGAGGGGGGTACTGAGGGGGATACTGGGGGGATACTGGGGGGATACTGAGGGGGGGCAGTACTGAGTGGGGTACTGAGGGGGGCAGTACTGAGGGGGGTACTGAGGGGGGTACTGAGGGGGATCCTGGGGGGATACTGGGGGGATACTGAGGGGGGTACTGAGGGGGTACAGGGAGAGGGTACTGAGGGAGGTACTGAGGGGGGTACTGAGGGGGATTCTGGGGGGATACTGAGGGGGGCAGAACTGAGGGGGGTACTGAAGGGGGTACTGAGGGAGGTACTGAGGGAGGTACTGAGGGGGGTACTGAGGGAGGTACTGAGGGGGGTACTAAGGGGGGCACTGAGGGGGCAGTACTGAGGGGGGTACTAAGGGGGCAATGAGGGGGTACTAAGAGGGGTACTGAGGGGGGAGGGGGAGGGGGTACTGAGGGGGCAGTACTGAGGGGGCAGTACTGAGGGCAGTACTGAGGGGTTACTGAGAGGGGGGTACAGAGAAGGGGGAACTGAAAGGGGTACTGAGGGGGCTACAGAGAGGGGGGCTACAGAGAGGGGGCTACAGAGAGGGGGGTACTGAAGGGGGGGTACAGAGAGGGGGTGTACTGAGGGGGGGACTGAAGGGGGGTACTGAAGGAGGTACTGAGAGGGGTGTACAGAGAAGGGGGTACAGAGAGGGGAGGGTACTGAGGCGTGTACTGGGGGATACTGAGCGGGTACTGAGTGGGTACTGAAGGGGCTACTAAGGGGGGGTACTGAGTGGGTACTGAGGGGGATCCTGAGGGGGTGTCATGTATTGAATGGAGGTGAGGGGGAAATATGGATTGGTTTCCCCCCCCCCCCCCCACTCAGTTTTGGGACTAGTAATGTTTCTAATTTTCATCAATGACCTGGATTTAGAAACAATGCAAATGGTCAAAGCTGCAGACTGAAGCAGGAGGAACAATATAATGGGAGGAGGCAAGTCAGAAGTTACAACATGTGAGTGTGCAGAACAATGAGGTAAATTTTAATGCAGACCAGTGTAAATGTCTGCACATGGGAAGGAGAAATAGGCAATACGTGCATTCAATGAATAACGCTGAACTAGCTAAGGGTGGATCTGAAAGGAACTCAGGAGTCTTTGGAGACTTGATGCTCAACATGTCCAACCAATGCAGAGCAGCAGTCTACAAATATATTACAATATTGACCTACTTAGCCAAAACAGTGCAATTTAAGTCAGAGGAGGTAATGATTAAACTTTACAGTGCGCGGGTCTAACTGCACCTTGAATACGACGTCCAGTTCTGGTCGTCAAACACTTGAGGCAGTGCAGAGAAAGACCCACAAAGCTGATCCCCCAATGTCAGGGGTCTGAGTTATGGGGAAAACATCAGAGGGACTAGGGTTTCTCAGCCTGGTGAGAAGGCACCAGAGAGGTAATGTTAGAGGATATGAGAATGTTCAGGGTGTAGAACCCAGAATATTTCTTTAAAATGCAGGAGTAGAGAGAAAAGGGGAAAGGGTTCAAACTAGTCAAGGGTAATTTTAGGACTGATATCGGGAGATACTTCTTCACACAGTGATCAATGTGTGGAATAGACACTCAGAGCAGTAGAGGTATAAACCTTGTAACCATTGACGAACCAATTGGATGCTGCAATAGGAGATGTGAGGATCTCGCTGGAGGGATGAATTAAGATGGACCGAATGGCCTACCTCATCTGACTGAACTCCTGGTGAGATTTCTGTATCCCCAAGAGTTAAATCACTATGCTTTGAATAGTAAGTCAATGGGAGAAAGAACTGTAGAATTATCCTGTCAGGTGTGAGAGCAGTAATACAATTTCCCAGGCAAGAATAGCGAAATATCAATTTGTCTCCAAATCTGGCAGACACAGTCGGTGAGACTCCATTGTTTGTAATTTCTAAAATAAGTAGCTGCTGTTTAAGGGCCCTGGTAATATAAGTAAATATGGAAAATAACAGGATTCTGAGAACTCTCCACTTAAAAGTAACCTGGATGACTTATGCGAAATAAATAAACACTCATACCCACGGGGGCACAAGTTTGACAAGTCCGGGAACTCTGCTACTGACCTGGTCAAAGGTCATGGGTCAGGAGAGTGGCTTTCAGAAGAAGGTGAGAGGGCTGCATCTGTGGCAACTGCACATTGCCAAAGACTGCACAAACTCAGGCAGCATTTAGCCAGCCCGAGGGGGTGGGGTGGGGGCGGGTGAGGGAGAGGGGTGCTCAAGGTTAAGAGGATCGTATTCCCTGTCGAAGACTGCTTTAATAATTAAAAGGGCAGCAGGCACATGGGAACACCACTACCTACAAGAGTCCCTCAAAGTCAGACACCATCCTCACTTGGAAATATATCGCCGTTCCCTCATTATCCCTGGGCCAAAATCCTGGAACTCCTTCCCTAACAGCACTGTGGGAGCACATTCAACTCACGGACTGCAGTGGTTCAAGAAGGCGGCTTGCCACCACCTTCTCAAGGGTCAACTGGGGATGGGCAATAAATGGCGGTCTTCCAATGACACCCACATCCCGGGAATTAATAATTAAAAAAGAAATTGCACTCCCCCTTCCCCCCCGCCCCCCTTTCCCAATTTTCTGGCACAGGTCCCGAACCCCTAGTGGGACACTTCCATCCTCCAGGATGCTGCAATCCTCATCTCACTTAGTTTACCAGCCTCCAGACTTGCATGGAACTAAACAGTGGGAGTGAGGGCGGGCGATGTCACTGAGGTGGGAGTGAGGGTGAGTGATGTTATTGATGTGGGAGTGAGGGCGGACGATGTCACTGAGGTGGGAGTGAGGGTGAGCGAGGTCACTGAGGTGGGAGTGAGGGTGAGTGATGTCATGGATGTGGGAGTGAGGGCGGGCGATGTCACTGAGGTGGGAGTGAGGGTGGGCGATGTCAATGATGTGGGAGTGAGGGTGAGTGATGTCACTGAGGTGGGAGTGAGTGTGAGCGAGGTCACTGAGGTGGGAGTGAGGTGAGTGATGTCACTGAGGTGGGAATGAGGATGAGTGATGTCACTCAGGTGGGAGTGAGGGTGGGCGAGGTCACTGAGGTGGGAGTGAGTGTGAGCGAGGTCACTGATGTGGGAGTACACAGTGGGAGATGGGAGTACAGGAGGTGGGAGTACACAGTGGGAGGTGGGAGAGCACAGTGGGAGATGGGAGTACACAGTGGGAGATGGGAGTACACAGTGGGAGATGGGAGTACACAGTGGGAGGTGGGAGTACACAGTTTTGAATTAGGAAAACAAAGAAAGACTTGAATTTATATCGCCCCTATCATGACCACCGGATGTCCCAAAATGCTTTGCAGCCAAGCAGTATTTTTTTGAAGTGTAATCTCTGTTGCAATGTTGCAGCCAATTTGTGCACAGCAAGCTGCCACAAACAGAAATTTCATAATGGCTAGATGATCTGTTTTAGTGATGTTGATTGAGGGATAAATATCAACCAGGGCACTGGGGATAACTTCCCTGCTCTTACATACAAACATCCTTCAAAATAGTGACATGGGATCTTTTATGGGTTCTTTGCTTAATAATTCATAGCAACACATTGCTATTAAGAACTAGTTGGCTTATTAACAACGATTTAACAATCACACCACACATTACCCGTTCATCCACCAGGCTCACAACTGCATACCTCACCATGTATGACCTAGACCCAACTGGCTGGGGTTTTATTGAGTCTTGTGAACATCACATGACTGGCTAAGCCACTCACAATGCAACAGCTCCACAATTATTTTTGGCAGAATGTTAATTCAAATGCCCCCTTTTGTAAGGGCACACAAAAACACAAATTAACCAAATTAATTAACAAACATTAAAGGGAAACTTGACAAATCAAATTAAATTAACATTTGGTTCCCATTTGTGATGATGCACTCCAGTCCCTCCGGCCCCCACCTCTCGCGGAAGGCCGCGAGCGTACCGGTGGACACCGCATGCTCCATCTCCAGGGACACCCTGGCTCGGATGTACCCGTGGAAGAGAGGCAGGCAGTCGGGTTGAACGACCCCCTCGACCGCCCACTGCCTGGACCGGTTAATGACCCCTTGGCCGTGCCCAGGAGCAGGCCCACGAGGAGGCCTTCCGACCTGCCCACTCCCCTCCACACCGGGTGACAACAGCTCTACAACTATTTTAGTTGAAAAACAGAAAATCAAGTGTCCCCTGATTAAAGGGGGGGACACACCAAACATTTTCAAACAAGTACCCCCTTTTTTTTTAGGGCAATAAAACCACAAATTATACATGTGCCCCCTGGCTAAAAGGAGCAGTGGTGTGGGGGGGGAAACACTAAACCCGGCACAATAAACAAATTAAAATTTTAGACAAACGTCAACTTAAAATTTGGTTGCCGTGGGAGATGATGCACTCCAGTCCCTCCGGCGCCCACCTCTCGCGGAAGGCCGCGAGCGTACTGGTGGACACCGCGTGCTCCATCTCCAGGGACACCCTGGCTCGGATGTAGGCGCGGAAGAGAGGCAGGCAGTCGGGCTAAACGACCCCCTCGACCGCCCGCTGCCTGGACCGGCTGATGGCCCCTTTGGCCAGGCCCAGGAGCAGTCCCACGAGGAGGCTTTCCGACCTGCCCGCTCCCCTCCACACCGGGTAACAACAGCTCTACAACTCTTTTTGGGGACAAAAAGTAAACATTAAATCAAGTGCCCCCCGATCTGGGGGACACCCCAATCATTTCCCAAGGCCCTTTTTTGTTCTTTTTTGGGTTTTTTTGTATTTTCTGTCGTTTTTTTTTGTGTGTTTTTTTGGGGCTCTAAAACCATAATTTACAAGTGCCCCCTATAAAAGGGGAGGGGGACACTAAAAACCCGGCAATTAAAACAAATGAAACTTTATAACATATAAAATCAAATTAAAATTTGGTTGCCGGGGGTGATGATGCACTCCAGTCCCTCCGGCCCCCACCTCTCACGGAAGTGCCGCGAGCGTACCGGTGGACACCGCTTGCTCCATCTCCAGGGACACCCTGACTCGGATGTAAGCGTGAAAGAGAGGCAGGCAGTCGGGCTGAACGATCCCCTCGACCGCCCGCTGCCTGGACCGGCTGATGGACCGCTTGGCTGTGCCCACGAGGGGGTCTTCCGACCTGCCCATTCCCCTCCACACCGAGTAACAACAGCTCTACAAAGCTGTGAGCATACTCACAGGTGCATACAATACAACATCCACCCAAGTGAGTAAACGGGGCCTTAGTTTAACGTCTCATCCGAAAGACGGCACATTCAACAGTACAGCACTCCCGCAGTACTGTACTGGAGTTGAGTGTTAGCCTAGATTTTTGTGCTCAAGTCTCTGGATTGGAGTTAGAACCCACAACCTCATGACTCAGAGGCAAGAGTGCTACCTACTGAGCCACGGCTGACACTTGGTGCTTAGTTTAGTGACTAGGTAATGATTCTTTCTTCACAAGAAGAGAGAAAACTTAGGGATGGCTCATCCTTAGTTATTTTCACGCACCTTCTACTTACTGGGAATATTTGCGTCAGGAAAGGTACCACCTTAGGAAATCTGAAGCAGGGGGAAACAAAAAAACAGCAAAAAAAGTAATCTAAATACTATTTTAGATTATAAATAGAAAAGTAATTAGAATTTTCAGGTCAGTGACATGTGAGATGCACCACCATGGGTCTATCCAACGATGACATTAATCCAAAAATAAACATTAAATAAAAATTTTGAAGAAAGCTTCCCTTAAAATATACACAGGGTTTTGAGAAACACATTGGTGTGATTATTGCGGGCACACTGTCCACTTCTGTTGCAGACCCTACATATTACAGTTTCCATGATGATATATATTTTTGTGAATTATTATTCTGGCCCACCATTTTCCCGGCTAATTATTTTTAAATGATAGGAATTGATCAGGCTGAATTAGAAAGGTAATTTGTGCAAAACCGAAGTAGAACCAGAGGAGATGATTATAAGCTAAAGAAAGCACAGTTAAACTTAATGTGACAACTAGCTCCTCTCTGCTTACAACAATCAAGCGATGGACTTGGCTGCCATCTAGTGCAACAATTTCTACATTCCTTGGAAGTTTCCAGAAGGGGCTCGGATAGTAAGCAGAAGAATGCAGGTCTGGGGCAGGACGAAAAGTATTCTGATCTGCTCCTGGAGGGACTCATTGTCCTCATCTTTCTCACACCGAGGTTCTTGTGTTTGTGGTGCGGAGATTGTAGTGAGGATAAATGATCACGTTCCTGTCCCAAATCCACAGCAACAAGGCTGAAGAAATACCACCAACACTGCCTCCGCAAGATCCTGCAAATCCCCTGGGAGGACAGACGCACCAACGTTAGCGTCCCCGATCAGGCCAACATCCCCAGCATCGAAGCACTGGCCACACTCGACCAACTCCGTTGGGCGGGCCATATTGTTCGCATGCCTGACACAAAACTCCCAAGGCATGCGCTCTACTCGGAACTCCTACACGGCAAGCGAGCCCCAGGTGGGTAGAGGAAACGTTTCAAGGACACCCTCAAAGCCTCCTTGATAAAGTGCGACATCCCCACCGACACCTGGGAGTCCCTGGCCAAAGACCGCCCTAAGTGGAGGAAGAGCATCCGGGAGGGCACTGAGCACCTCGAGTCTCGTCGCCGAGAGCATGCAGGCAGCAGAAGGAGCGTGCGGCAAACCAGACTCCCCTCCCACCCTTTCCACTGTCTGTCCCACCTGCGGCAGAGACTGTAATTCCCGTATTGGGCTGTTCAGTCACCTGAGAACTCACTTTTGGAGTGGAAGCAAGTATTCCTCAATTTCGAGGGACTGCCTCCAGGAACAGAGACAAACCCGTCCTTTGCAGCACAGAACATAACTGGATATTCATCAACACAGTGGAATTTCATCATTACAGCACTGACCCTTGACCTTCTCCAACATGGCAACACACTAATGCTGCTAACACAAGTTGAGGCTGGCACTGATCACCAGAAATTAGATGTCCCTCAGAAGACAAACAGAACTAAATACTATGGCCTAGAAATTCAGCTGCTCCGTGCTTATTTTTCAGACGCAATTGGATTTCTATGCCACAGACCCTGAAATTCTGAGATATTTTTGGTGCAAATGTGCTCCCGTTATAAATCCATGCTATATTAAATATCTTTCATCTGTGCATATTTGCTGGCAATTTTTTTCCATTATAGACACGACAGAATCACACCCGTTCTAAGACCCGGTAGAATTGGCTACTGGTCAAAGATGTGCCTATCCCCAAAAGTGATACATGTAGATACATTAAAGTAATTGGTAGGAGGTTTAGAGTGGATTTGAGGGGCAATTTCTTCACCCAGAGGGTGGTGGGGGTCTGGAACTCACTGCCTGAAAAGGTGGAAGAGGCAGAAACCCTCACCACATTTAAAAAGTGCTCGGATGGGCACTTAAAGTGCCGTAACCTACAGGGCTACGGACCAAGAGCTGGCAAGTGGGATTAGGCTGGATGGCTCTTGGTTGGCCGGAGCGGACACGATGGGCCGAAATGGCCTCCTTCCATGCTGTAAATTTCTATATTTCTATATCTGCAAATGACAGGATAATGAGGGCCAAAGCTGCTGTCCCAGAAATACCACCATTTACACAGGTCTCAAGCTTGCAGACTCTGTGTGACTGGTCAAGCCAGGAAGTGGTTGAGTTCACCAGCTTTTAATGACAACAAACTTTGCTTGAAGCATACAAAAATGATTGACCGGAAAAGACCAGCCATGGTGCAACATAATACCACGACGCTCGATGCCCCTCCCACCCACCATCAGGCGGGAAATCCCCTGGGAGGAGAGGTAAAAATGTAGAGAAAAAGCCCAAGGCCAATTCAGGAGGAAAAAAATCTGGGAAGTTCCTCTCCGATCCAAAGGTGATCAAACAAGGTCCAGGTGAATACAGCAACTGGCAGGCACCTTGTACAATACCCCATCTTGCTGTTGTGCGCTGTACTGTCAGCGACAGTGGGGAAATCACTGAACGACGACAGTGAATCTGCACTCATGGCACTTTGATCGATAACCCTTTGTGAGAAGTGAAACCTCCCAACATCTAATCTGCTTCTATGCTAACATAACTTTTACCTGTTTCCTGGCCCTCCCACACCTATCAAATTCAAATAGCCTATCCACATGGACCAAGTCTAATCCTTTCATTGTATCAAGGATCTCAGTCAAATCTCCCTTAAGTCTACAATTTTCTAAGACTATAAAAACCCAATGTTCTAAGTCTATCATGATAACTGAGGGCCCTTTTAAACTATGTACATAAGAACATAAGAACCTAAGAAATAGGAGCAGGAGTAGGCCATACAGCCCCTTGAGCCTGCCCCGCCATTTAATACGATCATGGCTAATCCGATCATGAACTCAGCTCCACTTCCCCGCCTGCTCTCCATAACCCCTTATTCTCGTATCGTTTAAGAAACTGTCTATCTCTGTCTTAAATGTATTCAATGTCCCAGCTTCCACAGCTCTCTGAGGCAGCGAATTCCACATATTTACAACCCTATGAGAGAAGAAATTCCTTTTGCAGGTTTAACAGGATTAGCAGCTCGCCTGCACATACGTTGGAGGTGTCCCATTGTTCCACAGCCCTTGCAAACATACCCTTTGAATCGGCATGAATGGAAATGATGATCACCCCCGCAGCACCAACAAGGTGTTAATGGCCTTGCATTTATCACCCTTGATGGTGGACTCTAAGACATCTGCGGATGTGCAGCTGCAGGCATGTGTGACCTGCCCTGTACGTTGCGATTTGAAAACAACATCACTTGTGTGCTGAGAGATTTGCTTACTATTGTCACTGGTGGCAATGAACACCTGGGTTATCGCTATGGCCTCACTCAAGGTTAGGGTCTCTACAGTCAAAAGATGGCGAAGTATGGTTTCGTGGCCAATGCCAAGTACGAAAAAGTCTCTGAGCATGGCTCCAAATGTCCTTCAAATTCGCAATGTCCTGCAAGGCGTCTCAGCTCGGCGACATAACTCACCACTTCCTGGCCTTCAGATCTTTTGTAGGTGTAGAACCGGTACCTCGCCATCAGAACACTTTCCTTCGGGATCAAATGCTCTCGGACCAGTGTGCACAAATCATCGTACGATTTCTCCGCGGTTGTCGCTGGAGTGAGCAGATTCTTCATGAAGACATACGTTGGTGCCCCACAGACGGTGAGGAGGATCGCCCTTCATTTGGCAGTGCTCTCTTCCCCATCTAGCTCATTGGCCACGAAGTATTTGTCGAGTTGCTCCACAAAAGTTTCCCAATCATCTCCCTCTGAGAATTTCTTCAGGATGCCCCACTGTTCTCTGCATCTTTGGGTTCGCTATCTGTATCTTGTTGCTAGTTGTTATGTATGGAGAAAGAGTCAGACTGAACACTGTGAACTCAAAGTAAAGTGCAGGTCTCCAGAGTGCCTCTCCAACCTGTGAGGCCTCCTTAAATACCTGTGCTCCCAAGGGATTATGGAATCCCTTGGGACTCCAGGGGATGAGCCCTCTGGTGGCTGTACAGAGTAAATACAAGTTTACATATATAACAAAAGGAACATGTCTCCATAGGTTGAGATACGGCCCTTGCTGTTGGCCTTGGTTTTTCTAATTCACTGCGGATGTTATAACATTCTAAACAGTGGCAACTGCACCTAACTTTGGTTCCCAGGCAAGCTGTACTCTCTCTCATCTTTACTGTTGGCTAATATACAACTTTCACCCACAGCCTCACTATTCGACCATGGCAATCCTCTTTCTCACCCATGTTGTCTGGTTACAGCTTACTTACAGGCTTATAATTATAAGCAAAGGATTACATGTTATACATAATTCAGGTTCATCATCATAGGCAATCCCTTGAAATCGAGGAAGACTTGCTTCCACTCCAAAAGTGAGTTCTCAGGTGACTGAACAGTCCAATACGGGAATTGCAGACCCTGTCACAGGTGGGACAGTTGAGGGTAAGGGTGGATGGGGAGTCTGGTTTTCCGCACGCTCCTTCCGCTGCCTGCGCTTGTTTTCTGCATGCGCTCGACGACGAGACTCGAGGTGCTCAGCGCCCCCCCCCCCCGGATGCACTTCCTCCACTTAGGGCGGTCTTTGGCCAGGGATTCCCAGGTGTCAGTGGGGATGTAGCATTTTAACAAGGAGGCTTTGAGGGTGTACTTGAAACGTTTCCTCTGCCCACCTGGGGCTCGTTTGCCGTGTAGGAGTTCCGAGTAGAGCGCTTGCTTTGGGAGTCTTGTGTCGGACATGTGGACAATGTGGCCCGCCCAACGGAGCTGGTCGGGGACGCTAACGTTGGTGCGTCTGTCCTCCCAGGGGATTTGCAGGATCTTGCGGAGGCAGCGCTTGTGGTATTTCTCCAGCGATTTGGTCAGGTTACAATTACAGTTGATGATTACAGACTTTTATATTTAAATTTTACACGCGATTATAAATCCATTACTGTTGATTCTAAGATACTGATGATTATAAGATCGTAAAGCAAGTATTCTAAAACCCGACTAATCCATGATAATCTTACACAGTATCGTGATGTACTTCTCTTAAATCAAAGTTGCTTCATTCAAAATTATCTGTTTGCATTTTTCAGTGCTAATTACATTACTTAATTCTAATTTTTGAGTCATTTAATATTTTTCAGGGTATAAAACAACTTTGGGTGTTTATCAAATACTGATTGAATTAAAGCAGGTGTTGCAGATTTGTTACTCTGCTCAATCTCTGACGAGTTCCCCATTCGTCACAGCTAAATTAACAACCTTTGCTTGATTAATGAATTGGCTGTTTAGCCATTTGAGAGGCACAAAATGACCATTCATCGGAGTGAGAAGGGGCTGCTCCTGAAATTCTGGCTGCACTTCAGTCCCACTCTCCTGATCTTTGGGCACCCTGTGCGGAGGGGAGCGGGTAGGTCCGAAGGCCTCCTCGTAGGACTGCTCCTGGGCACGGCCAAGGGTGCCATCAGCTGGTCCAGGCAGCGGGCGGTCGAGGGGGTCGTTCAACCTGACTGCCTGCCTCTCTTCCGCTCTTACATCCGGTCCAGGGTGTCCTTGGAGATGGAGCACGCGGTGTCCACCGGTACGCTCGCGGCCTTCCGCGAGAGGTGGGCACCGGAGGGACTGGAGTGCATCATCACGCCCGGCAACCAAATTTTAATTTGATTTTACGTTTTAAAGTTTAATTTGTTTTAATTGCCGGTGTTTTTAGTGTCCCCTTCCCTTTTATAGGGGGCACTGGGGAAAAATTGTGATTTTAGTGCCCAAAAAAAAAACAAAAAAAAGAAGAAAAAAAAAACCAAAAAAAACACCAAAAAAAAGAAAAAAAGGGCCTTGTAAATGTCTGGTGTGTCACCCAGGTCGGGTGGCATGGTTTAATGTGTTTTGTTTTGCAGATAAACTCCAAAAAGAGTTTCATCGGAGTGAGTTTGATTGGCCAAATTTCTGGTGCTGGGGGTAACAAACATCTTTCGGGAACTCACCCTGTGAGGAACTGAGTTCCATGGCAATTCGAGTTGTTGCTCTTAAAGTTAAAAAATGGGAGATTAACACCCTATTTATAAAAGCAGAGATTATCCCCACTTCAATCAATGAATGTTACATCATTGATTCATTTTACAGAAAAGTTTGCAGAGAGTATGGATTCTCAACTATTGGACTGACCACTTCTGCATGTTTGTGGCACAATAGATTAGAAAATTATTTACTTGCTAATTGAATTCAAGGGTTGAAAGTCACATTCCCAGGAACAGCTAAATGTTGAAGTTTGCATTAGTTACTTGTGGAGCTGCGATTCTGCCTTTTGGTGACACATTTGATTAAAGTTGTTATTTCGAAGAGGTCACAGGTCTGAAAGCATTGACTATGTGTCACATTATAACTGGCTATTTTGTGAATCCCTTAAGCAAAATAATTAGAGCTGGTGTCAGTTAGCAGGAAATAACTTGTGCTGCAGTTAAAGCTCTTTTATTTCCATTTCATCTTTAATTGCTCCACCTCAGTGAGTTTTGAGAGTTTTTGCTTTATTCGTGTGGTGTTTGTGAGTAACGTGAGATCACTTTCAATGTTGGCTGTATAAATGTGGTAAGCACCATTATTTTTATAATCATATACAGATGCACATCTTTGAAAGTTTCAATGATCTCAAAGTAAAAAGGCATATTCTGATTGGCTTTGTCTAAATATTTAAATGCGATGTTGATGTTACATTCCCACAGTTGCCATGATTTTCAACGTGCTGCACAAGATATGTAATCTGACATCCCCTCAGCCCTCTGTGATGAGTAATGTACAAATAGATTGGGCATTAAATCCAATTTTAGGGTAAGTGCACTGGAAAGATGCACTGGTAAGATGCACATATCACAATAAATATTCATAATGTAAAGTTTTTGTTTTTGTATATTTTCAACACTTGAAATATCTGCCATCCTCACTTTTGTTTTCATCACCAGCCCCTAAAAACCATTATAGTTGTAAGAGCTGCTTTAGATTCACAAGAGTATTGTGCACAGACCTAATGGTGAATTCCACTGATTACTGATTTCTTTCTTCAGGAAATGCATAACACGCATTACTGACCACAACGTGAGTGCTTGTTGTGAAGCCCGGAGCCCAATGTTCTGTAGGGACAAATGATGGGCTTGGCTTGAGACTTCAGTGGGCATTGAATTGAGTGTACCTGTTAATGTCAGGTGGCCACTAAGGGCAAAGCAGCAGGATTAGATCCACTGCTGCGTTCTAAGATGGGGCACATACATAAAAGACATGTTTCAACTAGAGAGTTTGAAGAATGCAAAGACAAAATCACCAAAGGTAGGCCTGCGGGTGAAGATGACGATGAGCCCTGTTGCCTAGCACCATGGACTGGCAGGACATAGACTGCTTCTCATACTCCACGACTCTACTAACTTATAACCTTGCCATGTTATAGACTCATAGAGTGATACAGCATAGAAGGAGGCCATTCGCCCATCGGCCCTGTGCCAGCTCTGTGAAAGAGTGATCCAATTAGTCCCACTCCCCCTGCTCTTTCCCCACAGCTCTGTCATTTTTCTCTTTTCAAGTGTTTATCTAATTCCCTTTTGAAAGTTACTATTGAATCTGCTTCCACCATCCTTTCAGGCAGCGCATTCCAGATCACAACAATGTAATCTGGAATGCGCTGCCTAAAAAAATGTTTCCTCATGTCACCTCTGGTTCTTTTGCCAATCACTTTAAATCTGTGTTCCCTGCTTACTGACCCATCTGCCACTGGAAACAGTATCTGATTATTTACTCTATCAAAACCCTCCCTGATTTTGAATACCTCAAGAACACAAGAAACAGGAGCAGGAGTAGGCCATACGGCCCCTCGAGCCTGCTTCGCCATTCAATAAGGTCATGGCTGATCATCGGCCTCAACTCCACTTTCCCGCCTGATCTCCAAAGCCCTCGATTCCCTAGACTCCCACAATCTATCAATCTCAGCCTTGAATATATTCAGAGACTCAGCATCCACAGCCCTCTGGGGCAGAGAATTCCAAAGATTCACAACCCTCTGAGTGAAGAAATTCCTCCTCATCCGTCTTAAATGGCCGACCCCATACCCTGAGACTGACCCCTAGTTCTAGACACGCCGGTCAGGAGGAAACAACCTCCCAGCATCTACCCTGTCAATCCCTTTCAGAATCTTGTATGTTTCAATGAGATCACCTCTCATTCTTCTAAACCCCAGAGAGTATCGGCCCAATCTACACAATCTCTCATCATAGGACAGACCTCTCATCCCAGGAGTCAATCTAGTGAACCTCCGTTGTACTGTCTCCAAGGCAAGTATATCCTTCCTTAGATAAGGAGACCAAAACTCTGCACAGTACCCCAGGTGTGGTCTCACCAAGGCCCTGTACAATTGTAGCAAGACTTCCTTACTCTTATACTCTAATCCCCCTGCAACAAAGGACCACATGCCATTTGCCTTCCTTATTGCTTGCTGTACCTGCATGCTCACTCTCTGTGTTTCTTGCACAAGGGCACCCAAATCTCTGAACACCAACATTTAAAAGTTTCTCACCATTTAAAAAATATTCTGTTTTTCTATACTTTCTACCAAAGTGAAGAACCTCACCTTTCCCCACATTATAGTCCTTCTTGCATTGTTAAAGAATCCTGAGCTACAGCTGCACAAGCTCCTGTGGTCTTGCCATAAATATCGAGGTCTGCTTCAATTAGAACATTCTAGGAGACGAACTGCATGGCCACACTTTGGGAATATTGTCGAGGAACAACCCCAGCATGGAACTGACTTTGCAGCCAACTCCAAGCACATGAATATTTTTCCTGCAGCTTCGGAACAGTTTCGAATCTCTGCTCCATCAAATCTCTGCTCTAAGGAGAATAACCCCAGCTTCTCCAATCTCTCCACGTAACTGAAATCCCTCATCCCTGGAATAAATTCTGCACCTTCTCGAAAGCCTTGACCGTTCCTAAAGTGTGATCCCCAGAATTGAACACAATTCTGAGGCCTAAGCATTGTTGTATAAAGATTTTGCATAACTTCCTGCCATCTTCAAAGATTTGTGTGCATACATCCCCAGGTCACTCTGTTCCTGCACCATCTTTAATATTGTACCCCCGCCCCCGACCTGTGAGAGAACACCATCGACAGCCGGGGATATAAGTATCAGAGCCAGCCCCAGGACCCAGTGTGCCCCCCCCCACCCCCCGCCCCACGACCTGCAAGAGAACACCATCGGCAGGCAGGGGTATAAGTACCAGAGCCAGCCACTGCAGGGAACAGGACGAGCTGGTCCAGGAATGCGACCACTTCTACAGGGCGACTGGACTGACGTCACTGGAGCCCAGGCAGCCCCTTGGAGCAGTGTCCTGGCCCAGCTGGAGACTGAGAGTCAGGCCCAGCAGGGGGGGTTGTGGGTCAGGCCCAGTGGGGGGCTGAGGGTCGAGCCCAGTGGAGGGGGCTGAGGGTCGGGCCGAGTGGGGGACTGAGAGTCGGGCTCAACGGAGGGCTGAGAGTTGGGCTCAGCGGGGGGCTGAGAATTGGACCAGTGAGGGGCAGCACAGTATTTAACAGCAGTGGTGTCGGGGCTCAGGGAAGGCGCAACAGAGCTGGTCTCCAGTTGCCTTGGTTAACCCTTGACAGAGCGAGGTCTTGGTCCAAGACCTCGCTCTGTCAAGCCCATGTGGTGGCTGGTATGCAACGGCCACCCCACGTTAAAAAAATCCACGCACAGGCATCTTCCACCCTTTAAGATGTAACTCATTGTAACACTTGTGAGTTCATCTTTTGTTGGTGTGAAGAGCGTCATCCTTGTTACGAGGAATTGTCCAGTAGTAGTAATATTGTACCATTTAGTTCATATTGCCTCTCCTCATTCCAACTAATAAAATGTATCACTTCACATTTCTCTGCGTTAATTTTAATCTGCCACGTGTCTGCCCATTTCACCTGTCTATGTCCTCCTGAAGTCTGTTATTATCTGCCTCATTGTTTATTACATTTCTGAGTTTCGTATCCTCTGCAAGCTTTGAAATTGTGCCCATGTATTCAAGTCCAGGTCATTAGATATATCAAAAAGGGCAGTGGTCCTAATACCAACCCCTGGGGCACATCACTGTATACCTCCCTCCAGTCTGTAAAACAACCGCTCACCACTACTCTCTGCTTTTGCCCGTCAGCCAATTATGTATCCATGCTGCCACTGTCACTTTAATCCCATAGGTGTTAATTTTGCTAACAAGTCTATTATGTGGTCAAAACCTTTTGAAAGTCCATATACATAAAATCAATCTCAATACCCTCATCAACCCTCTCCGTTACTTCATCAAAGAATTCAAACACAATTTGCATTTCAGAAATCCGTGCTGACTTTTGTTTATTGGCCATACTTTTCTAAATGCCAATTAATTTTGTCCCGGATTATTGTCTCTGAAAGTTTCCTCACCACTGATGGTAGGCTGGCTGGCCTGTAGTTGGTGGGTTTAATCCCTCTCCCCTTTTTTAACATTTTCAATCCTCCAGCACCACCCCCATATTCAGGGAGGATTAGCAGATTGTGGCCAGAGCCTCTGCAATTTCCACCCTGACTTCCCTCACTGACCTGGGATGCATCCCATCCGGACCAGCTGGCTCTTCTACTTTGAGGGCTGCGAACCTTTTCAGTACCTCTTCTTTATCTATTTTTATACTATCCAATATCATTACTGCCTCTTCCTTTACTGCTACATTGGCAGCATCCTCTTCTGTAGTGGAGACAGATGCAAAGTACTCATTTCATACCTCAGCCATACCCTCTGCCTCCACAAGATCACTGTTCCTTTGACCACCCCTTTACTATTTATGTGCTTATAAAAGACCTTTGGGTTCCCTTTTATGTTAACCATTAACTTATTCTCATTCTCTCTCTTTGCCCCTTTATTCCCGTTTTATATATCCTCTGTACTTTCTATATTCAGCTTGGTTCTCCACTGTATTATGAGCCTAACAATTGTCATAAGCCTCATTAATCTGCCTCATTTTAAAGCTCTAGCTTTGGATGCCTTTCCTTTTCTCCTCAGGGAATGTGTCTACTCTGTACCCAAACCACCTCCGATTTGAAGGCCCCATTGTTCAATTACAGTTTTGCCTACCAATTTTTGATTCCAATTCATCTGGGCCAGATCCCTTTTCAATTCACTAAAGTTAGCCCTCCTCCAGTTAAGTATTTTTACAATTGATTGTTACCTTGTCCTTTTCCACAACTATTTTAAGCCTGTTGATATTATGATCTCTGTTCCCCAAATGCTCTCCCACTGAAACATAAGAACATAAGAAATAGCAGCTGGAGTAGGCCATTTGGCTGATTTTCTCACACTATCCCCATATCCCTTTCTACCCTTCATTCCCAAAAATCTATCGATCTCTGTCTTGAATATCCTCAACGACTGAGCCTCCACAGCTCTCTGGGATAGAGAATTCCAAAGATTCACAACCCTTTGAGTGAAGAAATTTCTCTTCATCTCAGTCCTAAATGGCCGATCCCTTACTCTGAGACTGTGATCCCTGGTTCTAGACTCCCTAGCAGAGGTGAAACTTTTTCTCAGTGTTAACCCTGTCAAGCTCCTTAAGAATTTTGTATGTTTCAATTAGATCATCTCTCATTCTTCTAAACTCTGGGGAATATAGGCCTCGTCTACTCAATCTCTCCTCATAAGGCAATCCCCTCATCCCAGGAACCAGTCTAGTGAACCTTCGTTGCACTCCCTCTAAGGCAATTATGTATTTCCTCAGGTAAGGCGACCAGAACTGTATACAGTACTCCAGGTGTGGCCTCACCAATGTCCTGTATAATTGTAGTCAGACTTCTTTACTCTTATACCCCAATCACTTTGTAACAAAAGCTAGCATACCATTTGATTTCCTAATTGCTTGCTGTACCTGCATGTTAACTTTCCGTGATTTGTGTACAAGGTCACCCAGGTCCCTCTGAACGCAAACATTTCCCAGCCTCTCATCATTCAAAAAATATTCTGCTTTTTTTCCCCTACCAAAGTGGATAACGTCACACTTCCTCACATTGTATTCCATTTGCCATGTTCTTGCCCACTCAGTTAACCTGTCTATATCTCTCTGCAGCCTCTTTGTATCCTCCTCACAGCTT
The DNA here is from genome assembly GCF_044704955.1 of Pristiophorus japonicus. Lineage (NCBI taxonomy): Eukaryota > Metazoa > Chordata > Chondrichthyes > Pristiophoridae > Pristiophorus > Pristiophorus japonicus. Next base: position 2,284,620 of record NC_091983.1, on the reverse strand, counting down.
ATTTTCCCACCTAACTTTGTATCATCAGCAAACATAGAAACATAGAAATTTACAGGAAGCCATTCCGGCCCATTGTGTCCGCGCCGGCCGACAAAGAGCCACACGGCCCTTGGTCAGCAGACCTAAAGGTTACATACAAACCCATGAAGAATGACGGAAAGGCAAAGAGCACCCAGTCCAACCAGTCCGCCCACACCACTGCAACACCCCCTATACTGAAACATTCTACACTCCACCCCAACCGGAGCCATGTGATCCCCTGGGAGAGGCAAAAACCAGATAAAAACCCAGGCCAATTTAGTGAGAAAAAATCTGGGAAAATTCCTCTCTGACCCATCCAGGCGATTGAAACTAGTCCAGGAGATCACCTGGCCGTATTCTATTCCCTGCAGTACTTACCATTATATCTGCGCTGTCCAACAAAAGGTCATCCAGTCTAATCCCAATTACCAGCTCTAGGTCCGTAACTCTGCAGGTTACTGCACTTTAAGTGCCCATCCAACCATCTCTTAAAAAGTGGTAAGTGCTTCTGTATCCACCACTCTTCCAGGCAGCGAGTTCCAGATTCCCACAACCCTCTGCATAAAGAAGCACCCCCACCTCTCAAATCCCCTCTAAACCTTTCACCAACCACCTTAAAACTATGCTCCCTTGTAATAGCCCCCTCCAACAATGGAAATAGACCCTTACTATCTGTTATATATGTAAACCTGTAAATACCTTGTTTAACCACCTGGTGTCCCAAGGGATCCCACAATCCCTTGGGAGCACCTGTACTTAAGGAAGCCTCACAGGCTGGAGAGATACTCTGGGGACCTGTAATAAAAGACTACGGTCACACTTTACTTTGAGCTCACAGTATCTGGTCAGACTCTTTATTCATACACTACACTATCCATTATGTCCAGGCCCCTCAATATTGTGTACACCTCGATGAGGTCTCCTTTCAACCTCCTCTGTTCCAATGAGAACAAACCCAGCCTATCCAATCTGTCCTCATAACTAAGATTCTCCATTCCAGGCAGCATCCTAGTAAATCTCCTCTGCACCCTCTCTAGTGCAATCATGTCCTTCCTATAATACGGCGACCAGAACTGCACGCAGTACACCAGCTGTGGCCTAACCAAAGTATTATACAATTTAAGTGGATACGTTACACTCACTCATTAATATAGATTGTAAATAGCTGAGGCCTTAGCACTGATCCTTGCGGTAGCCCGCTAGTTACAGCCTGCCAATTTGAAAAAGTCCCGTTTATTACCACTCTGTCCATTAACCAATCCTCAGTCCATGCTAAAATTTTACCCCCTATCCCATGAGTCCTAATTTTGTGTAATAACCTCTTGTTTTCATCTTATTAAATGCTCTTTGAAAATCCAAATATACTACATCCACCGGTTCCCCCTTATCCATCCTCCTGGTTCAGATTTGTCAAATACAATTTCCCTTTCATAAAACCATGCTGACTCTGTCTAATCATATTACGATTTTCGAAGTGCCCTGTTGCCACATCCCTAATAATAGATTCTAGCATTTTGCCTACTACTGATGTCAGGCTAACTGACCTATAGTTCCCGTTTTTTTCTCTTCCTCCTTTCTTAAATAGCAGGGATATGTTTGCTACCTTCCAATCCTTGCGACTGTTCTAGAATCTAGGGACTTCTGGAAGATTAATACCGGTGCATTCACTATCTCTGCGGCTACCTTTTATAAAACCCTTGGATTCAGGTTGTCAGGTCCAGGTGATATTTTGCCACTTTAATTTCTCCAGTACTCTGGGGACGCAATTGGTCTGCTGTGAGCCTCCTGTTAACGCTTCTGGGGGGCGCAATTTTGTTTTCACCAGGGGGAGGGGCCATACTACTGGCTCCCGCGAAATTGCGCGGCAGTTAGCAGAGGCACAAAAGCGGTAGTTCCCGTTCCCGCCGGTAACCCCCAGGCGGCTGCACCTCCAGCAATGACCATTGCCGTGTGCAGTGACCCGTTTTCGCGAACCGGGCTGCACTCCGCTCACGGGGCAAAGGTTAAAGGGGAGGGGCACGCGCCATTTTTAGTTTTTGCCCGACTTATTGGTCCAGCCTCCGTGAGTTTGTCCACGGGGTCCATGCCACAATGGTGGAGCCCGGGACTCCGCTTCGGTGCCTGACTGCGGCCACATCACCCTGCATCCCTGGTGGCCTAGTGGGGGCCCCTGAAGCCCATTGCAGAGCTTGCAGCCCTCCCCTTTAACGGAAGGGAAGGATCCAGCGATCGCGTCAGCGCTGCACGGAGAAGCTGCACACCTACCCTGGAACCCCTCCCCCACACCTACTCCGGAACCCCTCCGCCACACCTACCCCGGAACCCCTTTCCCCACACCTACCCTGGAACCCCTCCCCCACACCTACTCCGGAACCCCTCCGCCACACCTACCCCAGAACCCCTCCCCCACACCTACCCCAGAACCCCTCCCCCACACCTACCCCGGAACCCCTCCCCCACACCTACCCCGGAACCCCTCCCCCACACCTACCCCAGAACCCCTCCCCCACACCTACCCCGGAAGCCCTTTCCCCATACCTACCCCGGAACCCGTCCCCCACACCTACACCGGAACCCCTTTCCCCACACCTACACCGGAACCCCTTCCCCACATCTACCCCGGAACCCCTTTCCCCACACCAACCCCGGAACCCCTTCCCCACATCTACCCCGGAAGCCCTTTCCCCATACCTACCTGGCAGGCGGCCTCACAATTTATGCAATGCTGGCAGTCATTTACTGCCCGTTTTAGCCAGGAAGCGGATTGTTGGCGAGGTTATCCGGGCCGGCCATTAAAATTGCTGTGACCTCTGTTGATGTGGGCAGGCGGGAAACTAACTGACTGCTGCTAGAAATCTGCAGAGGGTTAAAATTGACCCAGTGGTCTCTGTTTGCTCATTCCACAGCTTGGCAACTTTCTGCTTCTCCCGCTCTCTGCCCTAAAACTCATATTTAATCTTGCAACTATATCCTCTTTTCTAGACTTATTAATCATTGGAAACAGTCTGTGCCGATCTCTTATGTTCTGTTTCTTTATCATTTTAAATACTTCTATCAAATCATATCTTAATTGCCTTTGTTCTAACAAAAATATTCCAATTATTCGTGCCTTTCTGTGTATTTGTATTCTGTCATGCCAGGTACCCTCTCTATCCTTCCTACAGTGCGGAGGCCAAAAATGCACACAGTACTCCAACTGTGGTGTTCCTAAGGTTTAACAGAGAATCAATATTAATACTTCTATATTCTATATGTCCTGCTATAAAGCCCAGTATTTCATCAGCCTTTTGTATGGCCTTATCCACTGAGGTGCTCCTCTTAATGTCTTGTCAACCTAAAGCCCAAATTCCTCTGCTCTTCCACATCACCCAGCTTTCCCCCATTCAAAGTATAATCATTACTTATATATTTTTACCAAAATAAATGACCTCACATTTACAGACATTGAATTCTATTTCCTCACTTTATCAAAATCATCTCGCAGCTTCCTTTGGTTTTGGAATTATTTACTAAGATTCCTAATTTAGCATCGTCTGCAAATTTGGACACTACTTGCTCTAGCCCGAGATCCAAATTTTTGATCTCAGATCAGTCCTAATCTTTCTTTAACTATCTTTTTTACGAATTATATGTTTATAGAATCCTTTACTATTTATTTCTGTTACCTACCAGTCTTCCTTTAATGTTCTTCATAGCCTTTCTAATCCCCCTTTGTCGTCCTTTCTATATTGAGCCTGTTTAGAATCCAGTATATGATCAGTATATATTAATACAACTGCAATTAATAATAACAAGCCAAAATGTGGTTGGTCTGGTGCATGTCATATTGTAGATGCCTCTACAGATCATGGAATGGACCTGTGGCTAAAAAAGATCGAAGTCATGTACAAACAATGAATTTGTCTGGGGGATAAATGTAACGCATGGGTGAATGTCTAGCCTTTAGTCATAAGTATCAATATAAATGTGGTGAACTGTCTAGGAACAGATGACTAGAGAAAAAATAAACAAACATAGATATGATGGACAGGCAAAGACCCACTGGCCCATCCCGTCTGCCATGCCTTGTGCATCACAATATATACACTCCCCTATATCATCATAGGCAGTCCCTCGGAGACGAGAATGACTTGCTTCCACACTAGAAATGAGTTCTCAGGTGACTGAAGAGTCCAATGCGGGACCTACAGCCTCTGTCACAGGTGGGGCAAATGATGGTTGAAGGAACGGGTGGTGGGGTGCCTGGGTTGCCGCGCACTCCCTCTGCTGTCGATGCGTGGCTTCAGCTTGCTCTCGGCGAAGAGACTCAAGGAGTTCAGCGCCTTCCCGGATGCACTTCCTCCACGTTGGGCGGTCTTGGGCCAGGGATTCCCAGGTGTCGGTGGGGATGTTGCATTTTATCAAGGAAGCTTTGAGGGTGTCCTTGAAGCATTTCCTCTGCCCACCTGGGACGCACTTGCTGTGTCAGAGCTCTGAGTAGAGTGCTTGTGTTGGGAGTCATGTGTCAGGCATGCGGACGATGAGGCCCGTCCAGCGGAGATGGTGCAACAATAACAACTTCTATTTATTTAGCACTTTTAACGTAGTAAACATCTCAAGGCACTTCACAGGAGCGTTCCAAAACAACATTTGACACCGAGCCACATAATTAGGTATTAGGGCAGATGACGAAAGACTTGGTCAAAGGAGTAGGTTTTAAGGAGCATCTTCAAGGAGGAAAGAGAGGTAGAAAGGTGGAGAGGTTTTGGGAGGGAAATCCAGAGTTTATGGCCATGGCAGTTGAAGGCATAGCCACCAATGGTGGAGTGATTGAAATCAGGGATTCTCAAGAGGCCAGAATTGGAGGAACGCAGATATCGTAGAATGGCTACAACACAGAAGGAGATCATTCGGCTTTGTCGGCTCTCTGCAAGAGCACTTCAGCTAGTTCTACTCCCCTGCCCTTTCCCCGTAGCCCTGCAATTTTTTTTCCTTCAGGTACTTATCCAATTTCCTTTTGAAAGCCAAGATTGAATCTACCTCCACCGCCCTTTCAGGGAGTGCATTCCAGATCCTAACCACTCGCTGTGTAAAACAGTTTTTCCTCATGTACTTCTGGTTCTTCTGCCAATCACCTTAAATCTGTGTCCTCTGGTTCTCGACCCTTCCACCAATGGGAACAGTCTCTCTCCATCTACTCTGTCCAGACCCCTCAGGATTTTTAACATCTCTATCAAACCTCCTCTCAACCTTCTCTACTCTAAGGAGAACAATCCCAGCTTCTTCAGTCTATCCTCGTAACTGAAGTCCCTCACCCCGGGAACCATTCTTGTAATTCTTTTCTGCACCCTCCCAGAATTGGACACAATACTCCAGTTGGGGCCGAACCAGTGTTTTATACAGTTTCATCATAACTTCCTTGCTTTCGTACTGTATGCCTCTATTTACGAAGCCCAAGATCCTGTTAGCTTTTTTAACCGCTTTCTCAACCTGCCCTGCCACCTTCAACGATTTGTGCACATATCCCCAGGTCTCGCTGTTCATGCATCTCCTTTAGAATTGTACCCTTTAGTTTATATTGCCTCTACTCATTCTTCCTACCAAAATGTATCACTTCCCACTTTTCCGTGTTAAATTTTAGCTGCCACATGTCGGCCCATTCCACCAGCCTGTCTATATCCTCTTGAAGTCTATCACTATCCTCCTCACTGTTCACTATACTTCCAAGTTTTGTGTCATCTGCAAATTTTGAAATTGTACCCTGTACACCCACATCCAAGTCATTAATATATATCAAGAAAAGCAGTGGTCCTGGAACCGACCACTATACCTTACTCCAGTCCGAAAAACAACCGTTCACCACTACTCTCTGTTTCCTATCACTTAGCCAATTTCGTATCCATGCTGCCAGTGTCCCTTTTATTCCATATCTCGAAGGGTTGTGAAGCTGGAGGAGATTACAGAGATAGGGAGGGGCGAAGCCATGGAGGGATGTGAAAACAAGGATGAGAATTTTAAAATCAAGGTGTTGCTCAACCGGGAGTCAAAGTCATCATCAAAGGCAGTCACTTGGAGTCGAGGATGACTTGCTTCCACACTAAAAATGAGTTCTCAGGTGACTGAAGAGTCCGATGCGGGACCTACAGTCTCTGTCACAGGTAGGGCAAGCGGTGGTTGGAGGAACGGGTAGGTGGGTGCCCCGGTTGCCGCGCACTCCTTCCGTTGTCGACGCTTAGCTTCAGCTTGCTCTCGACGAAGAGACTCGCGGTGTTCAGCGCCTTCCTGGATGCTTTTCCTCCACTTTGGGCGGTCTTGGGCCAGGGATTCTCAGGTGCCGGTGGGGATGTTACATTTGTTCAAGGAAGCTTTGAGGGTGTCCTTGAAGTGTCTCCTCTGCCCACCTGGGGTTCGCTTGCCGTGTCAGAGCTCCCAATGTAGCACTTGTTTTGGGTGATTGATGAACGGAGCTAGGTGTTAGGACAATGGTAGCAGAATTTTGGATGACCTCAAGTTTACGAAGGGTAGGGTAAGGGAGACCTGCCAGGAGTGCATTGCAATAGTCAAGTCTAGAGCAAACAAAGACATGGATGAGGGTTTCAGCAGCAGATGAGCTGAAGCAAGGGCGGAATCAGGGGATGTTCCTGAGGTGAAAACAGGCGGTCTTAGTGATGGCGGGATATGTGGTCGGAAACTAACCTAGGGATCAAATATGACACCAAGGATGCGAACAGTTTGGTTCAGCTTCAGACAGTTACCAAGGATGGAGTCGGTGGCTAAAGAACGGAGTTTGTGGTGGAGACCTAAAACAATAGTTTTGGTCTTCCCAGTATTTCGTTGGAGGAAATTTCTGTTCATGCAATACTGGATGTCGGTCCAACAGTATTACAATTTAGATACAGTAGAGGGGTTGAGAGTGGTGGTGAGGTAGAGCTGGTTGTCGTCACCATACATGTGGAAACTGACGCTGTGTTTTCAGATAATATTACCAAGGGGTAGCATGTAGATGAGAAATAGGAGGGAGCCAAGGATAGATCCTTGGGGGACACCAGAGGTAACGGTGCGGGGGTAGGAAGAGAAGCTGTTGCAGGTGATTGTATGGCTACAATTAAATAGTTAAGAATGGAACCAGGCGAGTGCAGTCCCACCCAGCTGGACGATGGTGGAGAGGCGTTGGAGGAGGATTATATGCTCATCTTTGGAAAAGGCTGCAGACAGGTTGAGAAGGATGAGGAGGGATAGTTTAACTTCGTCACAGTCTTTCAGATGAGACGTTAATCTCTCAGGTGGATGTAAAAGGTACCATGGCACTAGTTCGAAGAAGAGCAGGGGAGTTATCCCCGGTGTCTTGACTAATATTTATCCCTCATTCAACATAACAAAAACAGATTATCTGGTCATTATCACCTTGCTGTTTGTGGGAGCTTGCTTGCGTGCAAATTGGCTGCCGCATTTCCAAAAGTACTTCATTGGCTGTAAAGTGCTTTGAGATGTCCGGTGGCCGTGAAAGGCGCTATATAAATCCAAGTCTTTCTTTCTTTCGGTCACAAAGGATGTCATTTGTGACTTTGATAAGAGCCGTTTCAGTACTGTGGCAGTGGCGGAAACCTAATTGGAAGGATTCAAACATGGAGTTCCGGGAAAGATGGGCATGGATTTGGGAGGCACGACACATTCAAGGACTTGGGAGAGGAAACAGAGGTTGGAGATGGGGCGATAGTTTGGAAGGACGGGCGGGTCATAGGCAGTGTTCCATCTAATTTTGTTTGGCCCTTTACGACCCCTTTAAGGGCAGCATGGGCCATTCAAAATACCGCATAGGCAGAGTTTTTGTACTGAAAAGCCGTCAATTCAGCGGCACGGGTTCCCTGAAGCGCTGCACGTCCCTGGAGCTTACAGGGAACATTGGTCAAGGGCTGGATTTTTTGAGAGGGGTGATGATGCCAGATTTGAAAGAGAAGGGGACAGTATCTGAGGAGAGAGAACCGTTAACAATATCAGATAAGATGGGAGCCAGGAAGGGAAGTTGGGTGGTCAGCAGGTTAATGAGAATTGGATCGAGGGAGCAGGAAGTAGGTCTCATGGACAAGATGAGCTTGGAGAGGGTATGAAGGGAGAAAGGAGAGAAATTAGAGAAAGATGCGAGTTCAGGACTAGGGCAAGGTGAAACCTTACAACAAGTTTGGCACAGTAGGCTAGGGGAAGGGAAGCAGCTGATCAGATGGTCTCAATCTTAGTGACAAAGTAGCTCCTCGCACTTATTGTTGGACATAAGGGTGGAAGAGACAGGGGAGAGGGGTTTATTAAGATGGTTTGCAGTAGAGAAAAGAAGCCGGGAGTTATCTTTGCATTCTAGGATGATCCTGGAATAGTGAGCAGTTTAGGAAAACGAGAGCACGACCTGATGGTGCTTTATGTGGTCTAGCCAGATGTGGTGATGAATGGCTAAACCAGTTGTCCGCCATATCCATTCAAGTCTGTGCCCCTTGGACTTCAGACAGCTGACAAAGCCAATTAGGGAAGAAAAAATGCGGAATATTCCTCTGCGACCCCTTTAGGTGATCAGAACTAGTCCAGATCACTCTGGCCCTGATAATTCTACCTACCTTTTGCATGAGGTGATCTCCGCCCCAGCCAGAGACATGGCCACTCTCACTTAAAGGAATTCAGCAAATCAGCATCCATTGCACAAGCCAGTGGCCTGTTTCACAGGTCCACTATTCTCGGGGAAAGGAACCACCTCCAAACATCTAACTTAGTTCTAGCCTAACATAATTTGAATTGTGAGCCCTGGTCTGCCCTAATCTATTTAGTTGAAACAAACTGTCTACACAAACACAATCTATTCCCTTCACCATCTTGTAAACCTCGATCAAATCACCCTAATTCTAGGCTTCTTTAACATGTAGACTCCACCTTTTTGAGCCTGTCTTGGTAACTAAGATCCGTTAAACTAGGAATTAACCTTGTGTCCCTCTTCTGCACCCTTTCCAAAACCTCAATATCACCCACCATGTGAGGAGACCAAAACTGGATGCAGTATTCTAACTAAGGCCTAACCAAAGTTTTGTACGAGGCCAAAATAGAACATTTTGTCTTCAGTGAATTATAAATACACCCTAGCACTAATACTGAAGGCTTTGATCTTGTGGAGAATCCCCTTATTGCATCCCCAATGATTCCAAGCATCTTTGCTATTACTGACATCAAACTAATGGGCCTAGAGTTACCTGGATCTAGCTTACAGTAACGTTCATAGTAGAGAATTGAGTTGTTAATGGTGAACAAATCCTAGGTGTGAAGATTTCAGCCACAGCCCACATACCTGAGGTGTCAACTTGCATCAAAAATGGTTAAAAGTGAAACCGCAATTTTGAGGGAGGGAAGGGTCAGTCACAATTTGTGAACAGCGGGGTGCTACGATTAATGAGAAAAGAGAATTGAAACAAAAGTCTCATCTGTAAAATCACCCCATCTGTAAAAAACGTGGAGGCCGAAATTCAGTAATGCCCCATTTGGGGGCAGTAACCGAGGCGAGGCGCGTTCCACACCGGCCGCGAAATTGGGGTTACTCCGGGCCGGTAAGTGCGTGCATTTTCCAGCGCTACACAGAGCGCCGGTACATGCATAGGAATCCTTCCTTTTCATTAAAGTGGAAGGCACGCTGCGAGGAGCCCCCGGGGAGCGGGGTGCCTTGGCTGTAGCCCAGCACAGCAGTGGAGTGCTGGGCTGCACCATTGCCAGCGAAAGGCTGGATCAGTAAGTCACCAATTTAAAAAAAAACTTTGTTCAGTTAGCGGAGTGCGGCCCTGTTCGTGACCCGTGAGGCTGACGTGTACATCGCCCGCCGCAGCCTCATGGGCAATTTCTGTTCTGGTGCAAAAATGGGTTGTTGCACATGGTTGTGACATCATCATCGTTGGCACTACCGGCAGGGAGCAGGGTGCTGCCAGTTTGCGCCTCCGCTAACTACCAAGCAATTTCGCGGGAGTCGGCAGTGCCCCCTCCAGGTGAGAAATAATGTTTCTCAATTGCTACTGGGAGGCACAAACAATGCGATTTTTTAAAGGAAAGGTTCCCAGTAATTTTCTTTGTGACTGATAAGGAATATCTTACTGTATGAAGTTGAATGAGTGAACAATCTGAATTATATTTCCAAGGCATGAGGTGAGTAAAAGGAATAACAATTTTCTAAGCAAGATGGTATTCAGAAACTATCCTGGGTGGAATCTAGGTTTGAGCCTAAAGATGTATAAAGTTGGACACGTGTCTGTCCTGTGTCTTTTTCCTTCCTTTGTATATCTTCTCTTTCCCTTTTTAAAAATTCGCTCACTTTCCTTGTTCTTTTCTCTGCGATGCCTTGCTCCATCCTACAGCAATCAGTCTCGTATGCACAAAGCAAAGCAGCCAAACTCGGAGACTCTTGTGCACAAAGCAATGCACAAAGCTTTGATGGCGAATGAAGCCATCACGTGGGATTTTTAATTAACCAGGCACACAAGGTGGTATTTTAAGATCCATATTCGATAATAAATTACTCTCAGCAACCTTTTCATATAATTCTTAGTTTATTATAAGTTCTTAATGGTATAAAAAACATACATGTATTAGAACATTATACATGTAGTAGTCCAGGAATGTATTCCGTGTCATTCAAATTAGTTGCATAGTAAGAGCTTTAAATATGTATTATAATATAGGTTATCCAAAACATTAATAAACTGTATTCTGTATTCACCTGTCAATCCCAAGTACAAGAGAAATAGGAAAGTATGTGGTTATTCTTGAGCTGCCAACCTTACTATAGTCATTAAAGGTTTTTTTCCACTGGATTATAAATACTTTTGACAGTTAGTAGTAGTAGTACCTTTTGGATTTACAATTTAACTGCAGTTATCTCGCCATGTAGTCCTTATAAATAGTTTATTAATATAATCTATCAAAGGAATATAATATGCATTATCTTTGATTTTAATGACTAAAAAGGGTGCTAAGCATTGGAACATATTACTGGCATTTGTAGTGGAACAAGAAACCTTAATGGCTTAATATTTAATCATTTTATAATTCATTCTCAGGATGTGGGCGTCGTGGGAAAATCCAGCATTTATTGCCCATCCCTAGTCTCCCTGAGAAGGTGGCGGTAGGCCTTCTTGAACCACTGCAGTCCATGTGGTTTGTAGCAGTTGAATATGACTGAGTGGCTTGTTAGGCCACTTTAAAGGACAGTTAAGAGTCAACCACGTTGGTGTGGGACAGGAGCCACATATAAGCCCAGACTGGATAAGGACAGCAGGTTTCCATCCCTAAAGGACATTAGTGGACCAGTTGGGTTTTTACAACAATCCAATAGCTCCATGGTCACTTTTACCGGTACCAGCTTCTACCAGAGAAACAAAAAAATTTCATAAGCAATTTCATAAGAGATTAATTTATTATATAGCAATATATGATAATGCTCCTTGGTGCATTATACCCAGTAACACACAGCGGGGATGATTTTCATCTCAGGGTGTTCCCTGAGTGTAGCAAGGTGGAACGCACCAGAAACCTATTTAAAAAAGGGGCAGACAAAAAGCAGGAAACTATAGACCAGTTAGCCTAGCATCTGTTGTTGGGAAAATACTGGACTCCACTATTAAGGAAGCAGTAGCAGGACATTTGGAAAAGCATGATTCAATCAAGCAGTCAGCATGGTTTTATGAAAGGGAAATCATGTTTGACAAATTTGCTGGAGTTCTTTGAGGATGTAATGAGCAGGGTGGATAAGGGGGAACCAATGGATGTGGTGTATTTGGATTTCCAGAAGGCATTCGATAAGGTGCCACATAAGAGGTTAATGCACAAGATAAAAGCTCATGGGGTTGGGGGTAATATATTAGCATGGATAGAGGATTGGCTAACAGAAAACGGAGAGTCGAGATAAATGGGTCATTTTCTGGTTGGCAAATAGTGACTAGTGTGGTACCGCAGGAATCAGTGCTGGGTCCTCAACTATTTACAATCTATATTAATGACTTGGATGAAGGGACCGAGTGTAATGTAGCCAAGTTGGTGATGATACAAAGATGGGTGGGAAAGCAAATTGTGAGGACACAAAAAATCTGCAAAAGGATATAGACAGGCTAAGTGAGTGGGCAAAAACTTTGGCAGATGGAGTATAATGTGGGAAAATATGAGGTTATCCACTTTGGAAGAAATAATAGAAAATAAAATTATAATTTAAATGGAGAAAAATTGCAAAGTGCTGCAGTACAGAGGGACCTGGAGGTCCTTGTGCATGAAACACACAAAGTTAGTATGCAGGTACTGCAAGTAATCAGGAAGGCAAATGGAATGTTGACCTTTATTGCAAGGGGGATAGAGTATAAAAGCAGAGAAGTCCTGCTACAACTGTACAGGGTATTGGTGAGGCCACACCGGGAGTACAGCATACAGTTTTGGTCTCCGTATTTAAGGAAGGATATACTTGCATTGGAGGTTGTTCAGAGAAGGTTCACTAGGTTGATTCTGGAGATGAGGGGGTTGACTTATGAGGATAGGTTGAGTAGGTTGGGCCTATACACATTGGAGTTCGGAAGAATGAGAGGTGATCTTATTGAAACTTTTAAGATAATGAGGGGCTCGACCAGGTGGATGCAGAGATGATATTTCCACTCATAGTGGAAACTAAAACTAGGGGACATAGTCTTAGAATAAGAGGCTGCCCATTTAAAACTGAGATGAGGAGGAATTTCTTCTCTCAGAGGGTCATGAATCTTTGGAATTCTCTGCCCCAGAGAGCTGTGGAGACTGGGTCATTGAATATATTTAAGGCGGAGATAGACAGATTTTTGAGCGATAAGGGAGTAAAAGGTTATGGAGAGCGGGCAGGGAAGTGGAGCTGAGTCCATGATCAGATCAGCCACGATTGTATTGAATGGCGAAGCAGGCGTGGAGCCGTATGGCCGCCTCCTGTTCCTATTTCTTATGTTCTTAATTTTACTTTTACACCCCAATTTCCTCTGAGTCAATTCCGCCCTAGCATAGGCATGATGGGCCTCCTTCTGCGCTGGATGATTCTATGTGATTTGAAGCTGTCTGTATGATCTGTGCATTGTATTTCCTGTACATTCCTAGCTACCTCTTTACTCTTTTAGGTGGCATACTGAGCTGTGGCTGCTTGTCGGACATACTTTTATTCTAGTGCTCTGTTAATTGACAATTTACTATGCAGTCCTTTTCTCCCTTTTTATATGCCTTCAACTGTGACTCTGCTCCTGCTGCTCAATAAAGCTAGTTATGACAAGTGCACCTCAACATTATATGCAGCTCAAGGAAGAAGCATGATGCCGTGCTTTGACAATGACATCGAGGTGCTGTTGCACCAGTACAGATGGGCAATATTATTCTCAGCAAGAGGAAGGTGTCAAAGTCAGTTGGGTGAAAGTATGGTAGGAGCTGGAAGTTTATAAACCCCAACAGCATGATATAATATATATGGCTGCAGAGCAGGGGGAAATGCAATGACCTCACTAGAACAAGCAAAGGTAGGCCACTAGCTGGATACTTTTTTCTCTCTACCAATAGGCAGGTGCTGGTTTCTGAAGTATGGCTTCCCTTAGATTCTTCTCTCTGTTACAGGTCTTCATAATTCCAAGGTTCAGTCTTCAGCAACTCCTGTGGAGTCTTAAGAGGCCTGAGGTGACTTGTCTCTTAGGGAAGCAACTGTCCCAGAGGCACCAGTTACTGCCAGCCTTTTGTTGCTAAAGCAAGGGGTACTGGCCCATGTCTGAAGTTCCCTCATGAGTAGGCTCAATCTCATTCACTGGATACAATAATATGTGCCCATTCCTTGCAACTTACTAGTGCTGAACACAAGTTCAGAATTTCTACAGGACGAATAATATTAACCAAGTCTAGGAAGCCCTGTGAAAATGTTCTGTTCAAAACATCTAAGGTGCGCTGTTAGCTACCAATGTCTTTACAAACTATTCCTGGTGTCTTGATGCCACAGAAATCTCCTGGGCGGTAACAATCTCGAGGGTGTTCGGCAGGTGATGAGAAATTTCCTGCAATGTGGCTTATCTCATTTGTCCATCATCTCAGCCATATGTGTAGAAAGTGCCTCAACAAAATCGATGATCCCTAATTATAGCTCTTTTGAAGACCCAGATCTCTGGGCTCCTCAGCCTAGGATGGTAGTTTCTCCCCCTGCACTCTCCCTCTCTTCCACTGGTGCTTAGTGCTTCACCTTTCGAATTAGTAGTCACTTGCTGCTGAGTGGGTGTCCCTAGGTTGAATCTTGCACAAGATGCCATAAAGGAGAGGCAGTTGTGGACAAGCCCAGGCGCTCATTTAAGTGGCTGGCATCTTCCCGCAAGATGGTCCCTATGATGTGAAATGCAGAAAAGCTTGTTTTGCTGTGCATAGTGATATTTCACCTTGAAAAAAAGTTGATGAGTTTACGAGCATTGCAATACTTCGATGAAGGCCCAGAAAGCGGACACTACCCATGGTCATCCTTGTCCAGCCTCTACCAACCTTTTTCTACCACTTTGCCTCGAACCTCACCATCTCCCACAGGTTCTCCTGCTTGCCTGCCTATGATTTCTAAGATCTTCCATTCGGCACTCCCATAGGCTGATCTCCCTGGTAGGGCCCACTTCCACCGATCTGGAGCCTGGTTCGCTTCATCTCCTTCAGTATACTGCCCTGCAGTCCTATGTTGAGTCCTGACTGAGCCAAGAAGTGGTAATGCCTGGTTTAGGGAGTCCCAATATCCAGGACCACCCCTAGCATCATTGGCTTTGTAAGGGTTGGGGATTGTTTCTTTTCTTTACAAAACTGGTCAGAAAAGTCTGGAAATGGCAGGGACCTAAGCAAATTTCTGTTGAGTTCTACTGACCATCTGCCGAGTTATGGCAGGATACCCTGGGGACATTCTGGACCATTTTCTTCTAGTACAGGGTCTAACAGCAATTTAGATAAAGGGAGACAAACTTGAGAACATTTAGAATAACATACCTATGGAAATTAGGTCCTGAGTGGACTCAAACGAAGAATCCAACCTCCCAAAATGCTGTCGGAGTATGCTAAATTGCTATCTGGCGATTTACGAGGCAGCTTGAATGAATCACATTACAACAGTGACTACACTCCAAAAGTACTTCATTGGCTGTGAAGCGCTTTGAGACGATCGGTGGTCGTGATAGGCAATGTATAAATCAGTTATCAGACACACAACTACTATTACTGAGGGGCACGTTGTTACTGCTGTTAGCCCCAAGAGAAGCAGCTTCCTCGGTTGACTTTTACCTTAACAATGAACTTAGGGTATTTTTAGTGGCATGGAAATATGTTGCTGTGAAAATAGGAATCTTTGGCACCAACCAGTATTCTGGGCACTGCCTCGACTATATGAGCTACTGCTCCTCTGCACTTTTACTTCTATTGGAAATAGTGAAATCGCCTCAAGTCCAGTGTAAGATCAAATTCTCCTTATAAAATAATTGGAATGGAGTTTTTCCTTCATTTAGCCTGTGGAAGTGCCCTTTGTGGCATCAGATTGTATGTATCAGAACTGAATTGTTAAGATTCATGAAACAACTAATCTTGAACTTTCAGAAATTTTCCTTGGGTTAAAAACCCAACTGGTTCACTTTGACTTGCTGGTCTCCCTGATGCATGTCGGCATTAGAATATGGTCCCAATACTATGTACAATTTTGAAAATATTCAACTTAAATTGAGCTCTACAGCAGAAATGGAAAGGGGGCAAGAATCCTGCGGCCACTTTAGTAGATACATTAGGAGTTTATCATGGCCTATTCTTTGCAGCACCAACCGGGCCCCCTCCTAGCTTCTGCTGCAAACTAGGGGGTTATAGCTCTTGTGATCCTGATGAAAATATGTTTTGCCTGTGTGTAATCTTGCTGAATGTAAGAAAGCTCAATATTACATAGATTTATGAATAAGAAAGTTGATTTGTTTATGTTGAACTGAGTGCTCGATGAGGTAACTGCGCTCAGTAGAAAATGCCCCCTCATCTTTATTAATCACCTTGATGAAAATAGATATTCAGAAAATATCAAAAAATAATTTAGTAAAAATAAATAAAATATTGCAAAAATGAATTGTTGGAGGGATTACCTTTTAGAAGTGCGGAAATATTTTTAAAAATAAAATATCAAAAGCTGCATATTAGACTTGATTTTTCTACACCTTGTTTCTAGTATTAGATACAATACAAAAGCAGACTTTACTTGGTTAAATTTGATACTAGAAACAATTATTGATGTAAGGCAGCTAATGTTAAAACATTCAATTCAAACCCTGGCCCTTGAATTTTAAGAAACAAAATGAAGTGCTTTATAATGATTGCATGTCATATTTTTATAACTGTGTAATTGTTGAATGCAAATCTAAGGCTTGCTCAGACATTACACAGTTAATAAAAGTGTCTTCATGTGGAATGTTATAAGCCAACATCAGGTTGCTTTCAGTATTTGCCTTCAAGTAATTCCTGCTTTAGTCACCGGCTTTGGACTACAAAATCTCCCGACTCCTCCTCCTCTTCCTCCAAGGGCAAAAGTTGTTTCAACATTGCCTGCAGTGTTTCTTTCACCATCTGGATTTCTCTCTGTAGATACTGTGGACAGTTATTAAGGATGAAACGTGGAGATGATTAGCAGTTATTTTCTACTGAAGTTATTAATTGAACTGAAATGACTAAAGAAATACCAGCTGGGCACAGCTAAAATAATTGCAGTTCAAATTAATTCGAAATAATTTGTGATTAAATAATTACCACCCTAAACTTATGTAAAATACTTTAAATTTTAATATTGATTTATTCTACAAAATGAATTTACCAATTTGGTTAACAGCATAGAACTCACCAATGATTCAAACTCACTTCATGTCAGTAACATCTTTCAAACACCTCCCTTATTTAATAATTGTGTAATTGGCAGCAATACAAAAAAGTAGGACAAAAACTACCCTTGTTTCGTACCCTAAAAGGAGTTCTCGACTCCTGAGGTATGGTTAAATAATACATTATATCAGAAAATGTTATAAAGATTAACAACTTGCATTTATATACTGCCTTTAATGTAGAAAGAACATCTATGGTGCTTCATAGAAGTGCAAGGAAAAAAATGGATGCTGAGCCAACAAAGGCGATATTAGCAGGGGTAACCAAAAACTTGGTATCAAAGAGGAGAAGGAAATAAACAGGTTGAAGGGTTTAGGGAAGGAATTCCAGAATGTGGGGCATAGGTATCTGAAGGCAAGGCCAGCAATGGTAGGGTGAAGGGAGGGGTGATGCAATAGAGACCAGAGTCAGAGGAATGGGGAGTTTGGGGGTATGGGTGATTTGTAGAAATAAGAGTGGGGTCATGAAGATGAGAATTTTAAATTTGAGGTGTTGGGGGAACCAGGAGCCAATGTAGTTTGGTGAGGATGGGTGAGCAGGGCTTGGTATGGGATAGGACATAGACAGCAAAGTTTTGGATAATCTGAAGTTTACAGAGGATGGAGGAGAGAAGACCAGCCAGAAGAGCATTAGAATAGTTGCGTCTGGATAATGACAAAGGCATGAATGAGGGTTTCAGAAAACAGATGGGCTGAGGCAAGATCGAAGGCTGATAGTGTTACAGAGGTGAGAGTATACAATCTTTGTAATGAGGATATGGGATTGGATTATGATGAAATTAATGGCAAGGGGGCTGAAAGTGATGGCTAGGTCTTTCCACTGCTCCTTCACAACTTAATATCAGCCACGTGATCTGCCAAGATTAGTGCAGTCATGGGGACGAGGGAGACTGGGTATCGCTGGATCAAAAGGAAGCTAATCACATGCTTGCTTGTGGATGAGATCATCAAGGCACCATGTCGATAAAAAAGGGGGTCGAGGATGGATCTAAAAGGGATCATGAGTGGGGGGGGGGTGAGATGCGCTGGCTACATTGCATAGCAGTGGGACCATTCTAGGCAGCCCCACAGTGGAGGGATCATGATGAAGAGGCAGTTAAGCAAGATTGCATGGTTAACTGTGTTGGACAGCACATACATGGATAACAGCTGACACAGCTGAGTGGATATTCGCAGTTTTTGAGACCGAGTCCATCAACTACTTACACTTGGTGTTGCAGTGAGAGAGTAGGGCCATTAATGGCACGGGGGTTTGAGGAGCTGTTTTGTTATAGATAAAAGTAGTTGCGATTGTTCTTAGCTTCAGGATGATGCTGGAATATTAAAAGGATTTGGCTATGGAGAGGAAGTTAATGTGATCAAGACAGATTTTGTGATGAATGACAATACCTGTACCAATAAATGTGTCCGGTGCATTCTAATCTGGGGCCGCAAGTGCCCCTTTTTGAAGCGGCAAGCAGCTACCACTCAATCGGGGCAGAGGTGCCGACATTTTATAAATTGCCCTCTTTTATTTGTGTGGCTGTGGACGCTACAGTCCCGCCTGTGTTCCCATCCCATCAGCTGCACGCCGATCCCTTACCGACCGGTGGCAATGCCTTTCTGTCCCGCGTGGGAAATTGCTCCACGACAGCGGATCAGCCGTCGCTCGGTGTCCCCGACAGCTTTCTCCAGTGGGAAGTTGCTAGTAGCTGGGCGGCGCGTCCAGCCTTAAAGGGGAGGGCGCAACTGCCCTGGCCGCCATTTTATTTTAATTGTCGGCTGACTCCGAAGTCGGCCCGATAATGGCGGCCACTGGCCTGTCCGAAACCGTCCCTGGTGGCCCAGTGGGCACTACCAAAATCTCTGCAGAGCTCGCAGCGGCCCTTCCCTTTAACTGAAGGGGGGGGGGGGGCGAACATTGTGACGCATCATGCAATGTGGCACGTGCGCGTTGCGCTGACGTCGCAGTGCTCATGAATCCGCCCACTTTCCGCCTCGCTGCAGCCAGACGTCACCGCCACGCCACCAGAAAAAAAACCATCGAAAAGAGGGCAAAATTGCTCGACAGACCGCCCGGTGAGTGCGCCCCATTTTGGGTGGAGGGCAATTTCCGCCCCAGGAGCTGTACTAGATGGTCAATGATTTGGAGGTTGTCAGAAGCAGAGGTGAGGGATATTTTGGCAGTTCAAAAGGGGAAAACAGTGTTTTAATGGGAGGAGGGCCAGGGGAGGGGTGTAGAAAAGTAGAGAGCGTTAGTGAAAGAGCTACCTAAAAATCAATCATTATATGACTGTTTTAATCATTCACAAGTAGCTTAAGATGTTTTCACTGCTACCAAAACTACTGCAAATTTTCAATCAAAACATCATGCATAACAATATAGTGTACAGGTTGACCCTTCCTTATCTGGAACCCATGGGACCTGGCCTGTTCTGGATAAGAGATTTTTCCGGACACGTTAACTTGGATGGTACAGGTACTGAGCACGGGGATATTGGGGTGGCTGGCTTGGGGCTGGGAGTGCGGCAGAGAGATCATGGGGGGCGCGGGGGGGGGGGGGGGGGGGAATCGCGGGGTCAGGCCAGCGATTGCGGGAGTCGGTAGCAAGGAAGGACTTCAATTTGTTCATGTCGGAGTTCGGCGCATGCGCCACCTGGTGGCTGGGAATGATTCTGGACGAGGGGTGGTTCCGGATAAGGGAGTTCTGGATAAGGGAGGTTCAACCTGTACTAAATAACAACTCTTATTCCTGAGCTTTTATTATCTTTCAATCACCTGAAAAGTAGACCACAATAGAATAAATTATATTTGAATAAAACTCCAGGAATCTCTGAAGAATCGTCTCAGGGCTAATTATCACAGTGAAATATTTTATAATCTACACACATACTTCCCATAACAAAAATCATCAAAGGCTGCTAAATGCTTGCAGCAAAACTTCAATTTCAAATTCTACGATCCCAAAGCTAAAGGATATGAGTAAGACAGTTGTCATGATTGTTTATTGCCATTTGCAGCTGGTCTTCCAAACTTAGCAGCCTGTTGCTAATTCCTTCACACTGTTCTCCTATGTCCACTGCAGAACCCTTATAGGCAACCTACAAAAACACAAAAATCCATGTCTGTGTGAATTATATTACTCTAAAAGTATATGGGGTGGATTTTTCAGTGATGTGTGCTTTTGTTTTTGCCCCGGAAGGGCGACAATGGCGGCGGTGAGCTCTTCTGGACAGGCGGTGAGCTTCCCCCTGACAGGGTTTTCGGGGCCGGCTTTGTAGGGGCCTGGAGCAGTACTGCCCGGAAGAGCTGAGCTGGTGTGCAACGCCCTTGGTTGCAACACCGGCTCATGTTTGGACTCCCGCCCGACCCACACGCCCCGCAGTGCGCCCTGCTGGGACTGCCTGTAAAAACCTATGCCGGCTGCAGTGAGGTAAGTAATGCCGACCTCAGGTAAGTGTGATTGTTTTTTCTTTTAATTTTTTTTTGCGATTTATATTTTGGTGGCTGGACTATGTATTGGGAATGTTTTTGGTGGGTTTTTATCAGTTTTGTTTTGCCTCCCCAGACATCTCAGAGCGCTCCCCGGCCGGTTCTTTAGCTCGGGATTTTCGCATGCTCAGCCGCCGTGCGCCCCACAACTCCCTTAGTGCTCTGCCCCACACTCAGGGCCCAGCTGCCTAATTTTGCTCACTGAGGCGCAAACTGTCCCCGGGCGCAAACTTTACCGCCCCGCTGCCATTACCGCCCTGAAATCAGCAAAGCCCAAAATCCAGCCCTTACATTTTTAACTTGTATCAAAAATATCATTTTTACATGTCTCTAGGTAATTTGAACATAATAGTTTCTTTAATGTTTTTGTTTAAACAATTACTGTTTGACACCTAGGCTAGGCTCACAGGAGTAATTAAGGCTGACAGTATGAAGTCCTGAATTAGCATCAGTTAAGATATAGAAGTGGATTGTCCTGTATGTAGCCATTAATGCCAATTTCGGCACTTCAAGATAATTATGTACATTTACAGCTCAGGAGTATGATTTAGTACACTTGATGATGTAAATTTACTGATGATGGTAAGTTAAACTAGCAAATTATTTTTTTCCAATGGCTGTTCGTAAGCAGCTTCATTAGCTAGAAATTAGGCCCTTATACTTGTAAGATATACTTTACCTTTAGGAGAATTCCATACTTTTGCACACTATTTCAACTCTATATTGCAAGAATATAGAAATAGGAGGCCATTCAGCCCCTCGAGCCTTTTCCACCATTTAATTAGATCAAGACTGATCTATCCCTTAACTCCATTTACCCACTTTTGATCTATTTCCCTTGATACCTTTACCTAATAAAAATCTGTTGATTTCAGTCTTGAAAGTAGTATCAATATATTGACTTGATTACTACACAATAATTAAAGATTTGTCATAATATTTCAAGCAATTTTCAGTTCTACAAATCTTTGTACTGAGCACAGTCCAAAATGTAAAAACAAACGGAATCAGTAATACAATATAAATATCTATTGTGTTCTACAGCAATTCTTTTTTGTTTCCATTTTAAAGCATTACGTTTTCATTCTCCCTTCCCCCTACGTTCATCAGTCTCTGAAGTAACAATCTCATCTATCTAAAGTAAGAATTCAATAAACAGGACAGGCAGACAACCTGGTTCCCAGGGCTCAGCCAGTGCCTCTCTTTGTCTAGCTACTAGTTAGTTCTACAAGAGTAGCCCAGGGTACATATTTATCTGGCTTGAGTTAGTCATTTCCCTGATAGAATGGCCCATGCTATGGGAAACCCTGATAGTGGTTCAGTTTTCAGAACATTTTTTTGCATATACACAGAGGCCATGAAATTGCAATCCCAACTCACTGCCAACAGAGAGGCACTTTACACAACAGTGTTTTCTCCACTGGATTTTGCGAGATACTGTCATTAGCATAGTGCTGTTACATTTTGCATGATGCACTGAGTGTGCAGAAGTTGGGTGAGGGGGGTTGTATTTCCTCTACAGAGACTTAATAGTACAGGTGCGCACACCTTAAAGTTGTACATTCACCTCCTGTTGTGCTTGAAAATGTTGGTTGTGCTACAGAATGCAGCAAGTTCTTAAAAAATAAGTCTCAAATCAGTCAGTCCGTTCATAGGTTGGAGGCAGGACATCTCCTAATAGGAGGGACTGCCTATGCTGAAACGGACCTGACCCAACACTGGAGGTTGATATCCATGATGAGATGAGATGTAGTATAGCCTTCAGAGGGGCACAGATAGACCCCTCCAGAGGGATACGGGTGTTCAGACTCGGGAAGCAGCATGGAAACCCTAAGATTAGGTAACTTTTTATAAATGTGATGAATTAACCCCCTTATACAGGAGACAAATGCATGGGGTATCCAGGGAGAAAGGGTGACTCCTGAACATCCCTCTCCTGATGGTGGCCAGGTGTAGAGTTTTCAGCATCATATAGCAGGCCAGGATTTGAGATGCACCAGCTGGCCCCATGCAAATGAGGTGCCCTCCAAATGACCCACTAGGTCTGGTGGGATCAGTGCTGGAGGACACTGGTGGGTGCAACACTAGCATAATTACTGAGATTGTAGATTGCGTATTTTTGGGACCCATGTGTATTCACGTCTTATCGATAGAACAAGAAAGTATAACCCACTATTTAAACCAAAGAAAGAACCTGATCTAAAGATCATGGAAGATTTGATTGTTTGGACGATATTATTTCCAGGGTATATTTCAAATGCCATTTTAAAATTTGTACTTCTTTAATTTGTAATCAGAGTTCATATGCTGGAAAGTCATCTGTGTAATAAGCAATTAGCCCAGGGGAAAACAGATTGCAAAGAACACACGGTTTCACTAACTGCCTTTAAATGTATTCAGCATGCCTCTCCAACATGGTTCCAATTATTTCAATCTTCAAACACTATAGCCTAAGAATGTGTTACCACAGAAATAATTACATCATATCTGTTTGGCTGTATTACAACAGATTAAACTTTAAACCTAAATATGTAAATACCTAGTGATATTTTTTCAGCTAGGAAATCTCTTCATCTATTTGCTATCTTTAAAGAGATACCTAATAAATGTTAGCATTACTCATTTTATTTTACAACTTAGTGCTGACATTTTATAAATATAAATATGTTTTAAGGATTTAGAGGGAAAAATTAGCCTCCTTTGCGCCTCTGGGGGCGATAACGGGGCACTACTGGTTTTCTGACCAGGCATTAGCGGCGGTAAACCCCAACTCCACAATCTCCTGTGCCATATGGTGTGCAGCTTCCCGGTACAGCCCCGGATGCTAACTTCGGTTCCGTCCCCTGCAGCATCGTCGGGCGTCAACACCGGCAGTTGCAGGAGGCGTTGTAAGGTCGGCCGGCCGCTTGGGGAGTGGTAGTTAAAGAGTTTTCCAGTGAAGTAGGCGAAAACATTTTATTTAAGCCTCTGTACATTTCTTTCAATTTTTGTACAGCCGCGATTGATCAGCCCTGTACTCTGTTAGAGTGCTTGGGGCTGCTTGTCACAGATCGCAGGTACCGTCGTCAAGCAGGGAATTTGTTTTCATGCAGAGCCCGCAGCAATGGCCCTCCCTTTAAGGGAGGGAAGGAGCCTCTGATCCCAGATGCACTGCATTGGGCATTATGCAGCGCTCTGCCACTATCGCCCCCTTGCCTGGTTTAGCTCGCCAAGGGAAGTTGTAGAGCTTGATTTAGCACTTCACTTTCCTCCTGGAGCACTAAACCGGAAGTTCGCGTCCTCTAGAATTGGGTAGCGCCTGCCGATACTTTTGCGCTCCCGCAAAAGTTATCCCCCCAATTGTGCCACTATGCAATTTCTAGCCCAATTTATGTCTTAAATGCTTTTCTTTAAGGAGTGCAAAAATTATGGTCAACAGCAGAGATTGCCTAATACCCCTGTACTTATATTAATATATAGAAAAAAACTAAAGGACAAATTTTAACCACCTGCATCTTATGAGAATGGGGTGAGCGAGAGGTTAAAATAGAGAACGAGTCCTGCCCTCCAGCTAGACACTGCACTCATGTCAGCAGGTATTTTATCTCCTAGCTTTTAGGTGTGTGAGGGCTTTATCATAGGCAGGCAAGAGCTTCATTAAAATGCAATGGTTGGGGCCTCAATCAGACCACAATGCTATTTTAACTTTGTGTTGTGATATCAGCGCAAGCTCCTGGCCTCATTGGGAAACCCAGCAGGCACAGACAAGAGACAAAAAGCTAAGTAATTTTAAATAAGAAAGGTCTTAAAAAAATGTTTCCATGTGGGCGAGGAGGAGCAGAAGGTCTTTCCCCAGCCATTTACCTGACTGCAGGAGACGGTTTCATCAGGCACCCAGCCGCGGTCTCCAGATTCTCATCCGCTAGCCTGACGTCATTGATGCCACCTTCATGCGGGAGTTGGTCCTTGGATCACCGCAGACAGGGATTTACACTTGGATCACCAGACAGGGATTTACACTTGGATCACCGCAGACAGGGATTTACACTTGGATCACCAGACAGGGATTTACACTTGGATCACCGCAGACAGGGATTTACACTTGGATCACCAGACAGGGATTTACACTTGGATCACCGCAGACAGGGATTTACACTTGGATCACCCCAGACAGGGATTTACACTTGGATCACCAGACAGGGATTTACACTTGCATCACCCCAGACAGGGATTTACACTTGGATCACCAGACAGGGATTTACACTTGGATCACCCCAGACAGGGATTTACACTTGGATCACCAGACAGGGATTTACACTTGGATCACCGCAGACAGGGATTTACACTTGGATCACCAGACAGGGATTTACACTTGGATCACCGCAGACAGGGATTTACACTTGGATCACCAGACAGGGATTTACACTTGGATCACCGCAGACAGGGATTTACACTTGGATCACCAGACAGGGATTTACACTTGGATCACCAGACAGGGATTTACACTTGGATCACCAGATAGGGATTTACACTTGGATCACCAGACAGGGATTTACACTTGGATCACAGCGGATAGTGATTTACACTTGGATCACAGCGGATAGTGATTTACACTTGGATCACCAGACAGGGATTTACACTCGGATCACCAGACAGGGATTTACACTTGGATCACCAGACAGGGATTTACACTTGGATCACAGCGGATAGTGATTTACACTTGGATCACCGCAGACAGGGATTTTTCATCCAACACCAAGTTTTATATATAAGTAATAATAGAATGTCTTAGATTGTTATGAAAACAACATAGTGTGGTTCTTTGAATATAGCACTCTGTATCTCTAAAATACACAGTAGGAAATCATACTTTCTACTTGTGCCACACTACAAGCTGCAGCACTAGTACAGAACTTCCAAACACTCACCTCTGACTGTGTATTCTTGATGTTGAAAGAACATTTCATTGACACCTACGAAGTAAATATTCAAAAAATTGTTAAGTATATGATGGAGATGGCACAAGAAGTTTACATCAATTATCATTTAAAAAGCATACATCAATAAAGAAGATACCAAAGCTGAGGTAAGTGAAAGAATAGTCATTTGCAAGGGAAAAATGTACTTTAGTTTATCTGAATAACTGCGTAAGGAGTACAAAAAACATACAATCATAAACAGTGAATACCATGAAGGAGGAAGTGACAAAATCATTAGTGGGTTGTGAAGGTCTTGGGTATGAATGAGACTTAAGATCCTACTAAATTATATTCTGTATTTATATTTACTGTAGATAAAATGATGAACATGATTTGATGTTAAATATAATTACTAGTGATGCCTTCCGGAAGGTAATAAAAGTTACTGAACAGCACAATTAAGTATAGGATAATATCCATTTGGGAGGGTGTTCCAAGACAGTGACATACAAAGGAGCACGATGTTCCTTCCACTGGCAGGAGCACTGTGGAGGATAGTGGAGGGTAGCAATAAACAGCGTGGGCCAGTTCTCGATTTGAGAAACACTGAATAAGCATTTATTTAAAGAACCACTCTTCCACTTAACAACACAAGAAATAGGAGCAGGAATAGACCAATTAGCCCTTCGAGTTTGCTCTGCAATTCAACAAGATAATCTTCTACCTCAACTCCACATTTCACACTATCCCCATATCCCTTGGTATATTTAAATCTATCAATCTTGGTCTTGAATATACTCAATGACTGAGCATCCACAGCTCTCTGGGGTAGACAATTCCAAAGATTCACAATCCTTTGAGTGAAGAAATTTCTCCTCATCTCAGTCCTAAATGTCCGCCTCCTTATTCTGAGTCTGTGAGCCCTGGTTCTACACTCTACAGCTAGGGGGGACATCCTCCCAGCATCTACCCTGTCAAGTCCTGTAAGAATTTTAAATAATCACCTTTCATTCTTCTAAACTCCAGGGAATATCAGCCTAATCTATTCAATCTCTCCTCATGGGGTAATCTCCTTATCCCAGGAATCAGTCTAGTGAACCTTTGATGCACTCCCTCTAAGGCAAATATATCCTTCCTTATGTAAGGAGACCAAAACAATATTCCAGGTGTAATGCCTAAATAATTGTAGTAAGACTTATTTACTCTTATACTCCAATCTCTTTGTAATAATTGCTTGCTGTATCTGTATGTTAACTTTCTGTAATTCATGTACAAGGACACCCGGTCCCTCTGAATATCAACATTTCCCAGTCTCTTACCATTTAAAAAATATTCTGCTTTTCTCTTTTTCTTCGATGACTTCACATTTCTCCACATTACATTCCGTCCTTGCCCAATCAGCCTAAATCCCTTTGCAGCCTCCTTGCTTCCTCCTCCTCACAGCTTACTTTTCCAGCTAACTTTGTATCATTAATATATTAATATATTAGCCCCAATCCCATGAACCCTAATTTTGTGTAATAACCTCTTGTGTGGCACCTTATGGAATGCTTTCTGAAAATCTAAATGCACCATATCCACTGGTGCTCCCTTATCCACCTGCCAGTTACAACCAATGTCTCCTTTATGTTATGCGGTCACACAGCCATGCTGCACTCTGCAGCTCTCATGCAGCCAGCCCACCGGCTCTTAAATAGGAAAAACCATGCACGCGCAGTATTTTGAATGGATGGGCACCCAAAAAGAATTATAGGGAATATTGGTTACAACCTCAAAAAACTATCAGCTTTGTCAAACACAATTTCCCTTTCATATATCAGTGTCAACTCTGCCCAATTATAGTATGATTTTCTAAGTGCCCTGTTATCACATCCCTAATAATAATGAAGGAAGGAGATAATGACACACAGGAATAATATGTACTCTGCAATAGCTCAGGAATGGAAACTCAGGATAGAGACTCACACTATACAAAAACCTGTGTGCAGAAAATCAAACAGACAAGAATAAATAACTGATGTTAAATCCAGAAAAATGATATAAGACCTTCATAATCCAGACTTTGACAGAATTTGTCACTCCTTATTTTATGAAACCTTCCTCATTTCAGGATTAACTATGTACCCTGTCTTCGTAAACTATGCAGGTTATAAGACTACAACTTGCTTGTTAAATGTTAAACTAGTGTACTATGTTTATACTATGGGGGTGAAATTAGCTTTGGGTGGAAGTGAAAAATGGCCGATAGCTAATCAGCAGCCCATTTTCCTTTATTGGGCTGTTGATTCGCTTCCAAGACCGATTTCACTCCCTATATGTTTGTTAATTATAGGAATAAAAACACATAAATCTCTGTTTTTGAAGGATGTAACTTTCCATTTTATATTTACTTAATATTTTTATTAACAAAAACAAATTGTACATATTTTACATTTCCTTCTTGGTTTGTTCAATCTTAATTCTTTCCAAGTGTTATAGCTATTGTTAGCCATATATTACTTCACTTTATTAACTAGAAATTCTTTTGTACTATTTCAAACAATATCGTTCACATTGAATAGACTTGACTTGTATAGTTCTATGTGAACTAGTTAGACAATACTATTATGAACTGTGGCTTTGACTTAGTTTATATCCTTTTTAATATATAATTAGCCTTATAACCTCAGAAACTTTTATAATAAATAAACTGGCAAAAAAATTGAGCTGTAAATTATATCAAAGTTATCTAGGCTGTCAATTCAAGTATTTATTTTACAATTAAACAGGTACCTGTATTTTATAAGGGTTGTTAGAACATATAATGCAGCTACACAGTTATAAATTATATGTACATATCAAAATACAAAAAAGTATCAGCATGCATTGCACATATTATTTCCTATGAGGCGTAATTCTATGATCTCGTGCTCCCACATTTGCAGCAAGCCTAGATCAAAGAATCGAGGCTACAGTATCCTAGACCCAGTTCATCCATGGTCCCTTCAAGCACGGGTTCTCCACTGGAAGTGCAGGATCAAAGATATATGAATTTATAAAGTAACAAAAAAGTATGAGAGATATTATCTTCAATATCTATTTTAAAGATCAACACAGCACCCAATTGACTACTACAGAAATACTAGATGGCAGTTGTGTTACCTTTGGCCGTTTCTCACCTTCACTGACTTGGAATCTAGTAGGTTACTGGGAAGGTCAGCCTCTCCTTCATAGGGACAGAAAGGGAGCACTGCACAGCATGCAGGGCATAGAAAGAGGTCAGGAAATTAAAAAGTTACCACAAACGACTAAATACGTTGGAAAGAGTCAACATTAGGTTCAGTTACAAAGCTGATCTCCATGCAGAATCTAAACTGAGAATTGGCATGCAAAAGTGTGTAATATGAGGAAGGCTGTTAGTTAAGTCAGCAGAAGGAAGAGAAAGAACTGTTGTCAAACATAGCTACACAGCCCAATTTAGCTGATCAACAGCAATGACAAGTTTTGTTTTACCAAAATTCCATATATACCCAGAAGTGTTTTGGGTGGCTAAGTTAGCATTTTGAAAGCACACTATATTAAATAGGATTCAGTTGGCTGCAGGATTCCATCGTCATAAGAATTCGTATTCGAGATGGTTTTGTCTAAAATATGCTATAATCACATTCAATTAATCTATATAGGCCAATGAAAAATGACAATGATTGAACATATGCAACTCATTATGGGAAGAGATATATTTTTAGATATTGGTTTTAGGACATCATGTCAGCTTTCACCTCTTTTATTCCCCCTTACAAAATCTGTATAACTCCATTACTATGAATATTTAGGCTAAGGAAAGAACCTGCAGAAATAGTAGTGAGTTGCAGAGCAAGATAAGACTGTGTATGGCTACTTTTTAGTCCTCCACATTTTATTCTTTATGATTTTCTGAATTTGTTTCCCAAAACTCATACACAAGAAAAATATAACTGAGTGTATATATATGTTTTCTTGTTTCATCTATGCGTGGATTTTTCTTATTTAAATCCTGTTAAATCCATCACATAATTTCCCTGAGTACTGTTTATGGTTACACACCCAACACTTTCTGTTTACAGATGCTAACCAATGTGCTACATATTTCCAACAGTTCCTGGTTTTATTTTTTAATTTGAAGTTTTTCCTTTTCACATTATTTCCTTTTGCCTCAGATATGGATTTACATCTTTCAGTGGTCAATTACTGATCTAATTTCATTCACCTTTCGAACAGTACTTCTAATTTCCATATCATGTTTTCTTCACATGTGCTTTCAATTCTGTCTGCCTATATATACTACAGATGCTTTTCACTGTTGGAAAAAAAATCAAAACATTCCATTCAGACTAATTAGCACAAAGTCAAGCCAAGCTAAAAGGTCAAATGTCTTATTTCAATGTGGGAACAGACAGCCCATTTCCTATATGGATTCTTCACCTGGCCGGACAGGACCGTTGGAAGTAGC
This sequence comes from Pristiophorus japonicus, assembly GCF_044704955.1. Classification (NCBI taxonomy): domain Eukaryota; kingdom Metazoa; phylum Chordata; class Chondrichthyes; family Pristiophoridae; genus Pristiophorus; species Pristiophorus japonicus. Next base: position 2,254,870 of record NC_091983.1, on the reverse strand, counting down.
AGTGGGAGTGGACGGACCTGTGAGGGAACCAGCGGCAGCAGAGCGCTTCGGTAAAGCTCGAGGCCCAGACCGAGTGAGAGCAGACGGACTGCTTTCGAATCAAGAGTTCAAAAAACAGGAGGAAAAAAAATCAAAGTGTGACATCACAGGAAAGCGTTGGTGAGTATTTCTCTTTTTTCTCTCTAAACTAGGGCATTGGCTTAAACTAAGCCGGGAAATAAAAAATTTCAGTTGGGGCGAGTAAAACAGTAAGTGAATTAATAATAAGAGTATTAGCAGAGCAGCTTCACCAGAGTGCCAATTTCACCAGGGTGCAAGGGAATTTGGCAAGTGTGGGAATTCAGTAAGGTGGGGCTAAGAAGTGCTGCTTGATGTATACAAAATAAATATAAACAAATAGGGTTAAATAAGGACTGTGGGCTAAGTTACAGTAAAGACCTAAAGCATAACAATAAATTAAATCAATTAAACAAGGTTATTACCGAGATTTAAAACTATACATAGACAATTAAGTGATATTTCAAAACTTGAAAAACCTAATTAGTTAAATAAAATACAATCGAGAAAGCAGGGCAGGTGATGTGTTGCGGCTGTAGCATGTGGGAGCTGGGACACCAGTGTGATCCACAGCAACCAGATCTACAGTAAGTGTCTGCAGCTCGCGGAACTTCGGCTCAGAGTTGATGAGCTGGAGTCCGAGCTTCAGACACTGCGATGCATCAGGGAGGGAGAAAATTACCTGCACACTTTATACCAAGAGGCACCTTAGGTTGGAATCCATCATTAAAGAAGCAGGAGCAGGACATTTGGAAAAGCAAAATTCGGTCAGGCAGAGTCAACATGGATTTATGAAGGGGAAGTCATGTTTGACAAATTTGCTGGAATTCTTTGAGGATGTAAGGAGCAGGGTGGATAAAGGGGAACCAGTGGATGTGGTGTAATTGGACTTCCAGAAGGCATTTGACAAGGTGCCACATAAAAGATTGCTGCACAAGATAAAAGTTCACGGGGTTGGGGGTAATACATTAGCATGGATAGAGGATAGGCTAACTAACAGAAAACAGAGTCGAGATAAATGGTTCATTCTCGGGTTGGCAATCAGTAACTAGTGGTGTGCAGTGGGCATCAGTGCTGGGACCCCAAATATTTACAATCTATATTAATGACTTGGAAGAAGGGACTGAGTGTAATGTAGCCAAGTTTGCTGAAGCTGCAAAGATGGGAGGAAAAGCAATGTGTGAGGAGGACACATAAAAATCTACAAAAGGACATAGACAGGCTAAGTGAGTGGGCAAAAATTTGGCAGATGCCGGAGTATATTGTTGGAAAGTGTGAGGTCATGCACTTTGGCATAAAAAAATCAAAGAGCAGGTTATTATTTAAATGGAGAGAGATTGCAAAGTGCTGCAGTACAGCGGGACCTGGGGGTATTTGTGCAGGAAACACAAAAGGATAGTATGCAGGTACAGCAAGTGATCAGGAAGGCCAATGGAATCTAGGCCTTTATTGCAAAGGGGTTGGAGTATAAAAGCAGAGAAGTCTTACTACAGTTGTATTGAGGCCACACCTGGAATACTGTGTGCAGTTTTGGTTTCCACATTTACGAAAGGATATACAGGTTGAGCGTCCGAAATCTGGAGTTCCAAAATTCGAAATGTTATGAAATCCAGGCCGATCCGCGGTGGGGTCACCTGGAAACCGGAAAATGTTCCAAAATCCGGACTCCCCCACCGCCCCCCCCATCCCCCAGCGCCTTGTCGGCCCGATTTTGCCTGCCCCGACCTCGCCTCGGCCCTTGGCAGCCCAATCTCACCCCGGCCCGACCTCGCTCCAGCCCTCAGCGGCCCGACCTCACCCCGGCCCAACCTCACCCCGGCCCTCGGCGGCCTGACCTCACCCTGGCCCTCGGCGGCCTAACCTCGCTCCAGCCCTCGGCGGCCTGATCTCACCCCGGCCCGACCTCGCTCCGGCCCTCGGTGGCCCGACCTTTCCCCGGCTCTCGGTGGCCCGACCTCCGGCCTGACTTCACCCGCCCCGACCTCACCCTGGCCCTCGGCGGCCCGACTCACTCCGGCCCATGGCGGCCTGACTTCACCCCGGCCCGACCTCGATCCGGCCCTCGGCGGCCCGACCAGACTTCGCCCGCCCGACCCTTGGCAGCACGACCTCACCCCAGCCCAACCTCGCTCTGGCCCTCGGCAGCTGGACCTCGCCCCGGCCCGTCTTCGCTACGACTTCGTCTGCCCTGGCCCTCGGCGTCCTGATCTCACCCTGGCCCCCGGCGTCCTGATCTCACCCTGGCCCCGGCTCCGGCACCCTCCCTGCCCCAGCTCCCCCCTTCTCCCCCTTCCCTCAGCTGCCAGACCCCATCTACCTCGACCCAGGCAAAGACATTCCAAAATCCGGAAATACCCGGAATCCGGAACGGCCTCGGTCCTGAGGTTTCCGGATTTTGGATGCTCAACCTGTACTTGCTTTGGAGGTAGCTCAGAGAAGGTTCACTCGGTTGATCCCAGGGATGAGGGGGTTGACTTATGGAAAGGTTGAGTAGGTTGGGCCTCTACTCATTGGAATTCAGAAGAATGAGAGGTGATCTTATTGAAACATATAAGATTATGAGGGGGCTTGATAAGGTGGATACAGAGGATGTTTCCACTGATAGGGGAGACTAGAACTAGAGGGCAAAATCTTAAGAATAAGGGGCCACCCATTTAAAACTGAGATGAGGAGCAATTTCTTCTCTCGAGGGCTGTGGATCTGTGGAACTCAACTGCCTCAGTGAGCTGTGGAAGCTGGGACATTGAATAAATTTAAGACAGAAATAGACAGTTTCTTAACCGATAAGGGAACAAGGGTTTATGGGGAGTGGGCAGGGAAGTGGAGCTTAGTCCATAATCGGAACAGCCATGATCGTATTAAATGACGGAGCAGGCTCGAGGGGCTGAATGGTCTACTCCTGCTCCTATTTCTTATGTTCTTATGTTAAGCACTTTAGATTTGGTCCTTGTTCGGGGACAGGAGGGTGTGACTATAAGTGAGGCCGGTTTGGGAATCTAGAAGGTAGCATTGGAGGAGCCTCAGCCCTTGCACTTGTCCAACAGATACGATGTTCTTGGAGCTTGTGTGGACGAGAGCAGGGACTGCAAGGAGGATGAGCAAACTGACCACAGCACCATGGTACAGGGGGCCAGTCAAGTTGGGGCGGTAAAAAGGAATGTAGTAGTCTTCTTTCATATGGCAGTAGCAAAACAAATCAAATGGCAATATCTAAGTTGGATATCCAGGCCAAAGCTTCTGGTGTAACACCGTGGCTATCTTGTTGGCTGCCTTCAAATTTCCTCTGAGGGCAATGCTCAATGATGTGCTCCAGCGTCTGATTAGGATTAGGCATGTAGTAGTGGTAGAGGACAGTATAGTTAGGGGGATAGATACTGTTCTCTGCAGCCGAGAGCGTGAGTTCCAAAGGCTGTGTTGCCTGCCCGGTGCTAGGGTTAAGGGCATCTCCTCGGGGCTGGAGAGGAACTTGGAGTGGGAGGGGAAAGATCCAGTTGTCGTGGTCCACGTAGGTACCAACAACAAAGGTAGGACAGAGAAAGAGGTTCTGCTGAGGGAGTATGAGCAGTTACGGGCTAAATTAAAAATCAGAACCACAAAGGTAATAATCTCTGGATTACCACCTGAGCCACGAGAAAATTTGCATCGGGTCAATAAGATCAGGGAGTTGAATGCGTGGTTCAAAGATTGGTGTGGGAGAAATGGGTTTCAATTCATGAGGCACTAGCACCAGTACTGGGGAAAGAGGGAGCTGTTCCATTGGGACGAGCTTCACTTGAACCGTGCTGGGACCAGTGTCCTTGCGAATCGAATAACTAGAGCTGTAGATAGGGCTTTAAACGAAATAGTCGGGTGGGGAAGGTTCAAGTGAAGGGAAATGTAGAAAGTTAAAGAGAAAGAACAAGACAACAGTGCATGGTAGCGATATGGGTAATGATAACCAGATTGTGACAGCAATGGACAGAGCATACAAACATAAAAGTGCACCAGCAAATAGGGTCAGAATAAGAAAAAATGGTAAAAAGACACAATTAAAGGCTCTTTATCTGAATAAATGTGGCATTCGTAACAAGATAGATGAATTGATGGCACAAATAGAAATAAATGGGTATTATTTGACAGCCATTACAGAGATGTAGTTGCAAAGTGACAAAGGCTGAGAACTGAATATTAAGGGATAATTGACATTTCGGAAGGATAGGCATAGAAACATAGAAAATAGGTGCAGGAGCAGGCCATTCAGCCCTTCTAGCCTGCACCGCCATTCAATGAGTTCATGGCTGAACATGAAACTTCAGTACCCCATTCCTGCTTTCACGCCATACCCCTTGATCCCCCGAGTAGTAAGGACTTCATCGAACTCCCTTTTGAATATATTTAGTGAATTGGCCTCAACTACTTTCTGTGGTAGAGAATTCCACAAGTTCACCACTCTCTGGGTGAAGAAGTTTCTCCTCATCTCGGTCCTAAATGGCTTACCCCTTATCCTTAGACTGTGACCCCTGGTTCTGGACTTCCCCAACATTGGGAACATTCTTCCTGCATCCAACCTGTCCAAACCCGTCAGAATTTTAAACGTTTCTATGAGGTCCCCTCTCACTCTTCTGAACTCCAGTGAATACAAGCCCAGTTGATCCAGTCTATCTTGATAGGTCAGTCCCACCATCCCGGGAATCAGTCTGGTGAATCTTTGCTGCACTCCCTCAATAGCAAGAATGTCCTTCCTCAAGTTAGGAGACCAAAACTGTACACAATACTCCAGGTGTGGCCTCACCAAGGCCCTGTACAACTGTAGCAACACCTCCCTGCCCCTGTACTCAAATCCCCTCGCTATGAAGGCCAACATGCCATTTGCTTTCTTAACCGCCTGCTGCACCTGCATGCCAACCTTCAATGACTGATGTACCATGACACCCAGGTCTCGTTGCACCTTCCCTTTTCCTAATCTGTCACCATTCAGATAATAGTCTGTCTCTCTGTTTTTACCACCAAAGTGGATAACCTCACATTTATCCACATTATACTTCATCTGCCACGCATTTGCCCACTCACCTAACCTATCCAAGTCACTCTGCAGCCTCATAGCATCCTCCTCGCAGCTCACACTGCCACCCAACTTAGTGTCATCCGCAAATTTGGAGATACTACATTTAATCCCCTCGTCTAAATCATTAATGTACAATGTAAACAGCTGGGGCCCCAGCACAGAACCTTGCAGTACCCCACTAGTCACTGCCTGCCATTCTGAAAAGTACCCATTTACTCCTACTCTTTGCTTCCTGTCTGACAACCAGTTCTCAATCCACGTCAGCACATTACCCCCAATCCCATGTGCTTTAACTTTGCACATTAATCTCTTGTGTGGGACCTTGTCGAAAGCCTTCTGAAAGTCCAAATATACCACATCAACTGGTTCTCCTTTGTCCACTTTACTGGAAACATCCTCAAAAAATTCCAGAAGATTTGTCAAGCATGATCTCCCTTTCACAAATCCACGCTGACTTGGACCTATCATGTCACCATTTTCCAAATGCGCTGCTATGACATCCTTAATAATTGATTCCATCATTTTACCCACTACTGAGGTCAGGCTGACCGGTCCATAATTCCCTGCTTTCTCTCTCCCTCCTTTTTTAAAAAGTGGAGTTACATTGGCTACCCTCCACTCGATAGGAACTGATCCAGAGTCAAGGGAATGTTGGAAAATGACTGTCAATGCATCCGCTATTTCCAAGGCCACCTCCTTAAGTACTCTGGGATGCAGTCCATCAGGCCCTGGGGATTCAATCCCATCAATTTCCCCAACACAATTTCCCGACTAATAAAGATTTCCCTCAGTTCCTCCTCCTTACTAGACCCTCTGACCCCTTTTATATCCGGAAGGTTGTTTGTGTCCTCCTTAGTGAATACTGAAACAAAGTACTTGTTCAATTGGTCTGCCATTTCTTTGTTCCCCGTTATGACTTCCCCTGATTCTGACTGCAGGGGACCTACGTTTGTCTTTACTAACCTTTTTCTCTTTACATACCTATAGAAACTTTTGCAATCCGCCTTAATGTTCCCTGCAAGCTTCTTCTCGTACTCCATTTTCCCTGCCCTAATCAAACCCTTTGTCCTCCTCTGCTGAGTTCTAAATTTCTCCCAGTCCCCAGGTTCGCTGCTATTTCTGGCCAATTTGTATGCCACTTCCTTGGCTTTAATACTATCCCTGATTTCCCTAGATTGCCACGGTTGAGCCACCTTCCCTTTTTTATTTTTACGCCAGACAGGAATGTACAATTGTTGTAATTCATCCATGCGGTCTCTAAATGTCTGCCATTGCCCAACCACTGTCAACCCCTTAAGTATCATTCGCCAATCTATCTTAGTCAATTCACGCCTCATACCTTCAAAGTTACCCTTCTTTAAGTTCTGGACCATGGTCTCTGAATTAACTGTTTCATTCTCCATCTTAATGCAGAATTCCACCATATTATGGTCACTCTTCCCCAAGGGGCATCGCACAATGAGATTGTTAATTAATCCTCTCTCATTACACAACACCCAGTCTAAGATGGCCTTCCCCCTAGTTGGTTCCTCGACATATTGGTCTAGAAAACCATCCCTTATGCACTCCAGGAAATCCTCCTCCACCGTATTGCTTCCAGTTTGGCTAGCCCAATCTATGTGCATATTAAAGTCACCCATTATAACTGCTGCACCTTTATTGCATGCACTCCTAATTTCCTGTTTGATGCCCTCCCCAACATCACCACTACTGTTTGGAGGTCTGTACACAACTCCCACTAACGTTTTTTGCCCTTTAGTGTTCTGCAGCTCTACCCATATAGATTCCATATCATCCAAGCTAATGTCTTTCCTAACTATTGCATTAATCTCCTCTTTAACCAGCAATGCTACCCCACCTCCTTTTCCTTTTATTCTATCCTTCCTGAATGTTGAATACCCCTGGATGTTGAGTTCCCAGCTCTGATCATCCTGGAGCCACGTCTCCGTAATCCCAATCACATCATATTTGTTAACATCTATTTGCACAGTTAATTCATCCACCTTATTGCGGATACTCCTTGCATTAAGACACAAAGCCTTCAGGCTTGTTTTTTTAACACCCTTTGTCTTTTTAGAATTTAGAATTTAGCATAAGGAAAAGGAGGTAGGGTAACTCTCTTAATAAAGGATGAGATCAGTACAGTAGTGAGAAATGATCTTGTTTTGGAAGATCAGGATGTAGAATCAGTTTGGGTGGAGATAAGAAATAGCAAGGGGAAGAAATCACTGGTGCGTGTAGTCTATAGGCCCCTAACAGTAGCTACACTGTAGGACAGAGTATAAATCAAGAAATAATAGGGGCTTGTAAGAGAGGTATTGCAATAATCATCGTCGACTTTAACATTCATATAGATTGGACAAATCAAATTGGGAAAGGTAGCCTTGAGGTCGAGTTCATAGAGTGTATTCGGGACAGTTTTTTTTAGAACCACCAAGGAACAGGCTATTTTAAATCTGGTAATGTGTAAGGAGACAGGATTAATTGATGATCTCATAGTAAAGGATCCTCTAGTGAAGAGTGATCATAACATGATAGAATTTCACGTTCAGTTTGAGGGTGAGAAATTTAGGTTTGAAACTAGTGTCTTAAACCTAAATAAAGGCAATTACAAAGGTGTGAAAGGTTACAAAGCCTGGCAGAGCAGGCTCGATCGAGGGGTCAAATGGCCTACTCTTGCTCCTATTTCTTATGAAGACAAATTTGGCTAAAGTGGACTGCGAAAATAGATTAAAGGGTAAGACCGTCGATAAGCAGTGGCAGACATTTGAGGAGATATTTCATAATTCTCAATAAAGATATATTCCATTGAGTAAGACTCAATGTGAAGGATGAACCATTTGTGGCTAATTAAGGAAGTTAAGGATGGTATCAAATTGAAAGAAAAGGCATACAACGTTGCGAACATGAGTGGTAGGCCAGAGGATTGGGAAAATCTAAGAAACCAGCAAAGGATGACTAAAAAAATAAGAACGAGAAAATAGATTATGAGAGTAAACTAGCAAGAAATATAAAAACAGACAGTAAGAGCTTCTACAAGTATATAAGAAGGTAGAGAGTAGCTAAAGTAAATGTTGGTCCCTTAGAGGATGAGACTGGGGAATTAATAATGGGAAACAAGGAAATGGCAGAGACTTTGAACAAATATTTTGTACCTGTCTTCACGGTAGAAGACACTAAAAGCATCCCAATAATAGTATAAAATCAGGGGGCAAACGGGAGGGAGGAAATTAAAACAATCATTATCACTCGAGAAAAAGTATTCGGCAAACTAATGGGACTAAAGGTAGACAAATCCGCTGGACCATCTGGCCTGCATCCTAGGGTCTTAAAAGAAGTGGCTGCAGAGATAGTGGATGCATTGGTTGTAATCTACCAAAATTTCCTGAATTTTGGAAAGTTCCAGTGGATTGGAAAACCGCAAATGTAACACCCCTATTTAAGAAAGGAGGGAGGCAGAAAGCAGGAAACTATCGGCCAGTTATTGGGAAAATGCTGGAATCCATTATTAAGTAAATAGTAACAGGACATTTAGAAAATCATAATACAATCAAGCAGAGTTAACATGTTTGTATGCGTTTGACAAATTCATTAGAGTTCTTTGAGGATGTAACGAGCAGGGTGGATAAAGGGGAACCAGTAGATGTAGTGTATTTAGATTTCCAAAAGGCATTCGATAAGGTGCCACATAAACGTTTACTGCACAAGATAAGAGCTCACGAGGTTGGGGGTAATATATTAGCATGGATAGAGGATTGGTTAACTAGTCGGGATAAATGAGTGATTTTCAGGTTGGCAAACTGTAACTAGTGGAATGCTCAATGGATCAGTGCTGGGGCCTCATCATTTACAATCTATATTAATGACTTGGATGAAGAGACCGAATGTATTGAAGCCAAAGATTCTGCAAAGGGATATAGATAGGTTAAGTGAGTGGGCAAAAATTTGGCAGATGGAGTATAATGTGGAAACATGTGAGGTTATCCAGATTGGTAGGAAGAATAGGAAAGCAAAATATCCTCAAAATGTTAGCATGCAGGTACAGCAAGTAATTAGGAAGGCAAATGGAATGTTGGCCTTTATTGCAAGGGGGATGGAGTATAAAAGTAGGGACCACACCTAGAGTACAGCGTACAGTTTTGGTCTCCTTATTTAAGGAGGGGTATACTTACATTGGAGGCAGTTCAGAGAAGGTTCACTACGCTGATTCCTGGGATGAAGGGGTTGTCGTATGAGGAATGGTTGAGCAGGTTGGGTCTGTACTCATTGGAGTTTAGAAGAGAGGTGATCTTATTGAAACATAAAATTCTGAGTGGGCTTGACAGGGCAGATGCTGAGAGCATGTTTCCCCTCGTGGGGAAATCTAGAACTAGGGGGCATAGTTTCAGAATAAGCGGTCGTGCATTTAAGACAGAGATGAGGAGGAATTTCTTCTCTCAGATGGTCGTGAATCTTTGGAATTCTCTACCCCAGAGAGCTGTGGAGGCTGGGTCATTGAATATATTCAAGGCTGTGATAGAAAGATTCTGGAACTATCGAGGAGTGAAGGGTTATGGGGAACAGGCAGGAAAGTGGAGTTGAGGCCAGGATCAGATCAGCCATGATCTTATTGAATGGCGAAGCAAGCTCTAGGTGTGGTTCTTACTTTTATACTCTATCCCCCTTGCAATAAAAGCCAACATTCCATTTGCCTTCCTAATTACTTGCTGTAACTGCATGCTAACTTTTTGTGTTTCATGTACGAGGATATTTTGCTTTTCTATTCTTCCTACCAAAGTGGATAACCTCACATTTTCCCACATTATGGGCCCAAGTTTCCACATGATTTGCGCCTGATTTTTTAGGAGCAACTGGTGGAGAACGGACTATCTTAGAAATCACAATTCTCCACACTTTTTTTTCTGCAGTTCTAGTCAGGTAGAACAGTTCTACTTTGGAACAGAATTTTTTCTTCAAAAGGGGGCGTGTCCGGCCACTGACGCCTGATTTGAAAGTTTCCACAGTGAAAACGTACTCCAAACTAAGTTAGAATGGAGCAAGTGAAGATTTTTGTAGAACTGAAAAAACCTGTTCTACACATTAAAAAATCAGGCGCAGGTTACAAATTAGGCGTCCAGAACGAGGTGGGGGGGGGAGGGGGGGGGAGGGGAAGTCATTAAATTCTACAATAAATCCTTATTTATACTTCTACCAATATTATACAAATAAATCCAACCTGAATAAACATTTATAAGCCAAGAAAATATTAAATAAACCATCTTCCTACCTGTGTGAAAGTGCTTCAGGCACAGAGAATGCTGCAGTCAGCCTGAGGCGCCCATTCTTCCCGCGAGGGGGGGGGGGGGGGGAGGAGGAGGCGCCCGTTCTTTCCCGCGGGAGGGGGGGAGGTGCCCGTTCTTTCCCGCGGGAGGAGGGGGGAGGCGCCTGTTCTTCCCGCGGAGGGGGGGGGAGGCACCCGTTCTTCCCGCGTTGGGGGGGGGGGGGGGGGGGAGGAGGCGCCCGTTCTTTCCCGCCAGGGGGAGAGAGGAGGGGAGAGGAAGCGCCCGTTCTTTCCTGCGGGGGGGGGGGGGGGAGGAGGGGAGAGGAAGCGCCCGTTCTTTCCTGCGGGGGGGGGGGGGGGAGGAGGGGAGAGGAAGCGCCCGTTCTTTCCTGCGGGGGGGGGGGGGGAGGAGGGGGGAGGAGGGGAGAGGAAGCGCCCGTTCTTTCCTGCGGGGGGGGGGGGGGGGAGGAGGAGGAGGAGGCGCCCGTTCTTTCCTGCGGGGGGGGGGGGGGGGAGGAGGGGAGAGGAAGCGCCCGTTCTTTCCTGCGGGGGGGGGGGGGAGGAGGGGGGAGGAGGGGAGAGGAAGCGCCCGTTCTTTCCTGCGGGGGGGGGGGGGGAGGAGGGGGGAGGAGGGGAGAGGAAGCGCCCGTTCTTTCCTGCGGGGGGGGGGGGGGGAGGAGGAGGAGGAGGCGCCCGTTCTTCCCGCGGGGGGGGGGGGGAGGAGGGGGGAGGAGGGGAGAGGAGGCGCCCGTTCTTTCCCGCAGGGGAGGAGGAGGAGGAGGAGGCGCCCGTTCTTCCCGCGGGGGGGAGGAGGCGCCCGTTCTTCCCGCGGGGGGGGGGGGGAGGCGCCCGTTCTTCCCGCGGGGGGGGGGGGGAGGCGCCCGTTCTTCCCGCGGAGCGGGGGGGGGGGGAGGAGGCGCCCGTTCTTTCCCGCAGGGGAGGAGGAGGAGGAGGAGGCGCCCGTTCTTCCCGCGGGGGGGAGGAGGCGCCCGTTCTTCCCGCGGGGGGGGGGAGGAGGCGCCCGTTCTTCCCGCGGAGCGGGGGGGGGGGGGAAGGAGACAGTGAGAAGGCTGAAAGTGCTGATGGCAATGTGCTTTTATGTAAAAAATGTTCAAAAATTAAACAGCTACAAAGAACTACAAAAATGGCCGAGTGCCAATGTTTTTTTCACACTGAGCATGCGCGAAAGCTCCAACGCGCAGCGTTGCCGGCAGGAAAAAAACTAATTTAAATAGTACCCGCCCCCTCCCACTTACGAAATCGGCGCGAGTGTAGGCTCCGCCCCCCTGGGTGCCACACCAGGCAGACAAGGAGCTGCAAGAACGCTCCAGAATCGCGAGGTTTTTTTTAGGCGCCGGTTTAGGCGCGAAAAACGGACGCCCAGCTCGGAGGGGCGCCCGTTTTTTATCGTGTGGAAACTTGGAAACTTGGGCCCTATACTCCCACTCCTATTTCTTATGTTCTTATGTTCCTATTTTCCACATAAATTCTGATTAATCTTTAAGGCTTCTCTAAATGGAAAGAACATAAGAACATAAGAATTCGGAACAGGAGTAGGCCATCCAGCCCCTCGAGCCTGCTCCGCCACTCAACAAGATCATGGCTGATCTGGCCGTGGACTCAGCTCCACTTACCCGCCCGCTCCCCATAACCCTTAATTCCCTGATTGGTTAAAAATCTATCTATCTGTGATTTGAATACATTCAATGAGCTAGCCTCAACTGCTTCCCTGGGCAGAGAATTCCACAGATGCACAACCCTCTGGGAGAAGAAATTCCTTCTCAACTCGGTTTTAAATTGGCTCCCCCGTATTTTGAGGTGTGCCCCCTAGTTCTAGTCTCCCTGACCAGTGGAAACAACCTCTCTGCCTCTATCTTGTCTATCCCTTTCATTATTTTAAATGTTTCTATAAGATCACCCCTCATCCTTCTGAACTCCAACGAGTAAAGACCCAGTCTACTCAATCTATCATCATAAGGTAACCCCCTCATCTCCGGAATCAGCCTAGTGAATCGTCTCTGTACCCCCTCCAAAGCTAGTATATCCTTCCTTAAGTAAGGTGACCAAAACTGCACGCAGTACTCCAGGTGCGGCCTCACCAATACCCTGTACAGTTGCAGCAGGACCTCCCTGCTTTTGTAATCCATCCCTTTCGCAATGAAGGCCAACATTCCATTCGCCTTCCTGATTACCTGCTGCACCTGCAAACTAACTTTTTGGGATTCATGCACAAGGACCCCCAGGTCCCTCTGCACCGCAGCATGTTGTAATTTCTCCCCATTCAAATAATACTCCCTTTTACTGTTTTTTTTTCCCAAGGTGGATGACCTCACATTTTCCGACATTGTATTCCATCTGCCAAACCTTAGCCCATTCGCTTAACCTATCTAAATCTCTTTGTAGCCTCTCTGTGTTCTCGACACAACCCGCTTTCCCACTAATCTTTGTGTCATCTGCAAATTTTGTTACACTACACTCTTGTCCCCTCTTCCAGGTCATCTATGTATATTGCAAACAGTTGTGGTCCCAGCACCGATCCCTGTGGCACACCACTAACCACCGATTTCCAACCCGAAAAGGACCCATTTATCCTGACTCTCTGCTTTCTGTTTGCCAGCCAATTCTCGATCCATGCTAATATATTTCCTCTGACTCCGCGTACCTTTATCTTCTGCAGTAACCTTTTGTGTGGCACCTTATCGAATGCCTTTTGGAAATCTAAATACACCACATCTATTGGTACACCTCTATCCATCATACTCGTTATATCCTCAAAGAATTCTAGTAAATTAGAATCCATGTTGCGTCTGCTTGATTGCACTATTCCTATCTAGATGTCCCGCTATTTCTTCCTTAATGATAGTTTCAAGCTTTTTCCCCACTACAGATGTTAAACTAACCGGCCTACAGTTACCTGCCTTTTGTCTGCCCCCTTTTTTAAACAGAGGCGTTACATTAGCTGCTTTCCAATCCACTGGTACCTCCCCAGAGTCCAGAGAATTTTGGTAGATTATAATGAATGCATCTGCTATAACTTCCGCCATCTCTTTAAATACCCTGGTATGCATTTCATCAGGACCAGGGGACTTGTCTACCTTGAGATCCATTAGCCTGTCCAGCACTACCCCCCTAGTGATAGTGATTGTTTAAAGGTCCTCCCTTCCCACATTCCCGTGACCAGCAATCTTTGGTATGGCTTTTGTGTCTTCCACTGTGAAGCAAAATAATTGTTTAAGGTCTCAGCCATTTCCACATTTCCCATTATTAAATCCCCCTTCTCATCTTCTAAGGGACCAACATTTATTTTAGTCACTCTTTTCCATTTTATATATCGGTAAAAGCTTTTACTATCTGTTTTTATGTTTTGAGTAAGTTTACTTTCGTAATCTATCTTTCCTTTCTTTATTGCTTTCTTAGTCATTCTTTGCTGTTGTTTAAAATTTTCCCAATCTTCTAGTTTCCCACTAACCTTGGCCACCTTATACACATTGGTTTTTAATTTGATACTCTCCTTTATTTCATTGGTTATCCATGGCTGGTTATCCCTTCTCTTACCACCCTTCCTTTTCACTGGAATATATTTTTGTTGAGCACTATGAAAGAGCTCCTTAAAAGTCCTCCACTGTTCCTCAATTGTGCCACCGTTTAGTCTGTGTTCCCAGTCTACTTTAGCCAACTCTGCCCTCATCCCACTGTAGTCCCCTTTGTTTAAGCATAGTACGCTTGTTTGAGACACTACTTCCTCACCCTCAATCTGTATTACAATTTCAACCAAACTGTGATCACTCATTCCGAAAGGATCTTTTACTAGGAGATCGTTTACTATTCCTGTCTCATTACACAGGACCAGATCTAAGATAGCTTGCTCCCTTGTAGGTTCTGTAACATACTGTTCTAAGAAACAATCCCGTATGCATTCTATGAATTCCTCCTCAAGGCTATCCCGTGCGATTTGAATTGACCAATCGATATGTAGGTTAAAATCCCCCATGATTACTGTCGTTCCTTTTTCACATTCCTCCATTATTCCCTTGATTATTGTCCGCCCCACCGTGAAGTTATTATTTGGGGGCCTATAAACTACGCCCACCAGTGACTTTTTCCCTTACTATCTCTAATCTCCACCCACAATGATTCAACATTTTGTTCATTAGAGCCAATATCGTCTCTCACAACTGCCCTGATATCATCCTTTATTAACAGAGCTACTCCACCTCCTTTCCCTTCTTGTCTATCTTTCCGAATTGTCAGATACCCCTGTATGTTTAATTCCCAGTCTTGGCCACCCTGCAACCACGTTTCTGTAATGGCCACCAAATCAGACCCATTTGTAATGATTTGTGCCGTCAACTCATTTACTTTGTTTCGAATGCTGCGTGCATTTAGGTAAAGTGTTTTAATACTAGTTTTTAAACCTTAATTTTTAGTTTTGACCCCTCCTGCAGCCCCTTTATATTCATACATATTGTCCCTTCCTATCACCTTGCGGTTTACACTTAACCCAGTGCTACTCTGCTCTGTTGCCTCCTGCCTTTTGTATCCTTTCTTGGGGTTCTGTTCATCTGAGCTCTCACACACTCTAACTCGCTCAGAGCCCTCTCCTGGGTTCCCATCCCCCTGCCAAGCTAGTTTAAAGCCCTCCCAACCGCACTATCAAAACCACCCGCGAGAACATTGGTCCCGTCTCTGTTGAGGTCTAACCTACCCCAGAAGCGGTCCCAATTGTTCAGGAAACTAAAGCCCTCCCTCCTACACCAATGCCCCAGCCACGTATTTATCTGACTAGCCTTCCTAGTTCTACCCTCACTAGTACGTGGCACTGGCAGTAATCCCGAGATTACCACCTTTGAGCTCCTGGCTTTCAGTCTTACTCCTGGCTCCCTAAACTCAGCTTTCAGGACCTCACCCCTCTTTCTACCTATGTCGTTGGTACCAATGTGGACCGCAACCACTGGCTGTTCCCCTTCCTGCTCAGAATGCCCTGCAGTTGCTCAGTGACATCATTGACCCTTGCACCAGGGAGGCAACACACCATCCTGATGACACTTTTGCTGCAGCAGAAGCGCCTATCTGCTCCCCTACTATTGAATCTCCAATCACTATAGCCCTTCCCGTCTTCTTCCTCCCCCCCTGTGCAGCTGAGCCACCCACAGTGCTGTGGACATGGCCCTGGCTGCACTCCCCAGAGGCATCACCGCCCTCGCCAGTAGTCAGAATAGAGTACTGACTGAATTACCAAAACTATTCCTGTACCAGGCAGTTTAATGAAAGTTATTGAGAGAATAAATGTAACTTAATGAAGGGAAGAGCCCCTCCTAAGTAGCAGCGCTAGGCGGCCCAGTGCATAGCACTGCTTCTCACTCTGACCTGTCTGCCGCACAACCGCTCCAGAAAGGAAGTGGATCGCGTTACTTTGCGCTCCACTTACTTTCGGGGCGGCAACCCGAATTTTTCAAGCGGGGTGGGACTTCAGCGCCTGGAGCAGAACATCCCGCCTTCCGGATGTTACCGCCCCCAAACAAGCGCAACGCAATTTCTACCCGATAATCTCAGTTATTGGGACAGATTTTGAATCATCATATCCACAAATATGTGGGAACTGGTAAGGAGCAGATTATTTAAGAAACCTGAAGACTTTCCCAGTAGCTAAACTCAAACTGTTAAGCTGTTACTGAATCTAACAGTGGCAATGTATTGGCAACTAGTGTCAAAAAACTCGATGTGGAATACAGAATTCAGTGGTTACCTTGGATGAATCAGCTTCTTTTTGGTCAGGAATAGAACACTGTATAGCACACCAATCTTGTTTACTTGGAAAGACACAGTTCCTTGTATCTTTGACCTTTGAGCATGCATCTTCAATGGCCTCATCCTCTTCATCTGCTCGGTACTCTTCTCCTTCAGAGACACGGTAACTGGCCTCTTTCAGCTGTAAACCTCTGACAAAGAGCTGACAGGCCTCTAAGTCTGCTTCCCACACTTTCTCAAGCAGCTGGCTTCCACAACTGAAACAAGAGCCAAAGAAAGTTAAAGATATCCTGCAAAAGCTGCCAGTTATACTACAAGTGACCTACTTTTTTGAAGTTCAGAATGACCTTGTTTAAAATTGTTCTGCTAGTCTGATTTAGTTTGTTTAAATTAAATGGTCCAGTTGTTTCCCATTGAATTGTACATTCCAAGAATGAAATCAGTACTATTTGGAATCTTAAATATAGGAAAAGGAGTAGGCCACTGAGCCCCTCGACCCTTGAAGATAAATCAGTGTCAAGAGTGGTGGGAGGCATTCAAGGAGGAGACAGTGAGGGTCCAGAGAAAATATGTTCCCACAAAGAAAAAGGGTGGGACTCCCAAATCTAGAGCCCCTGGGGCATACAGGGTATGATAAGGAAAAAAGGGAAGCCTAGAGGAGGAATATAGAAAATGCATGGGTAAAATTAAAAAGGAAATTAGAAGAGAGGGCATGAAAAAACATTGGCAAATAAAATCAAGGAAAGCCCAAAGATGTTTTATTAAGAGCAAGAGAATAACTAAGGAAAGAGTAGGGCCTATTAGAGACCAAAAAGGTAACCTATGTGTGGAGCTGGAAGACATGGGTATGGTTTTTAATCAACACTCAGCATCTGTCTTCACAGAAGAGAGGGACGATGCAGACAATTTAGTTAAGGAGGAGTGTGAAATATTAGATGGGATAAACAAGAGGTTTAGCATCTTTGAATATAGATAAATCACCAAGCCCGGATGAAATGTATTCCAGGATGTTAAGAGAAGCAAGGGTGGAAATAATGGAGGCTCTGATCATCATTTTCTAATCCTCTCTGACTAAAGGTGCAGTGCCAGAGGACTGGAGGGCTGCTAACATTGTGCCATTGTTTAAAAAGGGATAGACCGAGTAATTACAAGCCAGTCAGCCTAGTCTTCGGTTGTGGGAAAATTATTGGAAAAAATTCTGAGGAACAGTATAAATCATCATTTAGAAAGTCACGGGTTAATCAAGGACAGTCAGCAAGGATTTGTGAAGGGAAGGTCGTGTCTGACTAACTTGATTGAATGGAATTCAATCTGGAGAAGTGTAAGCTGATGCATTTGGGGAGAGCTAATAAGGCAAGGGAATACACAATAAATGTGTATTAGGATAGTGAGAAATGCAGAGGAAAAGAGGGACCTTGGAGTGCATGTCCACAGATCCCTGAAGGTAGGAGGACAGGTAGATAAGGTGGTTAAGGCTGCATACGGGATACTTTCCTTTATTATGACACATAGAATACAAGAGCAGAGAACTGTATAGAACACTAGTTAGGCCACAGCTAGCGTACAGTTCTGGTCACCACTTTACAGGAAAGATGTGATTACACTAGAGAGAGTACAGAGCAGATTTACAAAGATGTTGCCAGGACTGGAGAATTTTAGCTACGAGGAAAGATTGGATAGGCTGGGGTTGGTTTACATAAGAACATAAGAATTAGGAGCAAGAGTAGGCCATTCGGCCCCTCGAGCCCGCTCCACCATTCAATGAGATCATGGCTGATCTTTTCCTTTAACTCCACTTTCCTGCACTGTCCCCATATCTCTTAATATCCAAAAATCTATCGATCTCTGTCTTGAATATACGCAAAGACCGAGCCTCCACAGCCCTCTGGGGTAGAGAATTCCAAAGATTCACCACCCTCTGAGTGAAGAAGTTTCTCCTCATCTCAGTGCTAAATGGCCGACCCCTTATTCTGAGACTGTGACCCCTGGTTCTAGACTCCCCAGCCAGGGGCAACATCCTCCCTGCATCTACCCTGTCAAGTCGTGTAAGAATTTTGTATATTTCAATGAGATCACCTCTCATTCTTTGGAGCAGAGGAGGCCGAGGGGAGACTTAATTGAGGTGCATAAAATTATATGGGACCTCGATAGAGTGCATAGGAAGCACCTATTTCCCTCAGCAGAGCGGTCAATAACCAGGGGTCATAGATTTAAAGTAATTGGTAGAAAGATTAGAGAGGCGTTGAGGAGAAATTTTTTCACCAAAAGGGTGGAAGAGGTCTGGAACGCACTGCCTGAAAGGGTGGTAGAGGCAGAAACCCTCATCTCATTTAAAAAGTACTCTGATATGCACTTAGAAGGGCTGTAACTTGCAAGGCTATGGACCAAGAACTGGAATGTGGGATTAGGCTGGATAGCTCTTTTTCGACCGGTGCAGACACAATGGGCTGATCGGCCTCCTTCTGTGCTGTAAATTTCTATGATTCTATGAGCCTGTTCCACCATTCAATGAGATGATGGCTGACCTGTGACGAAATTCCATCTACCTGCTTTTGCCCGATATAGCTTAATATCTTTGGTTAACAGAAATCTATCAATCTCAGATTTAAAATCAACAACTGACTCAACATCAACTGCTGTTTGCGGAAGAGAGTTCTATCACTGTTTGCTTGTAGAAGTGCTTCCTAACTTCACTCCTGAAAAGGCTGGCTCTAATATTTAGACTATGTCCCCTACAACTACAACAACAATTTGTATTTATATAGTGCTTTTAACCTGGTAAAATGTCTCAAGGCAGTTCACAGGAGTGTTATAAAACAAAATCTGACATCGAGCCACACAAGGAGATAGTAGGACCGATGACCAAAACCTTGGTCAGACAGAAGGAGCGTCTTAAAGGAGGAGAGGTAGAGAGGCGGAGGGATTTAGGCAGGGAGTTCCAGAGCTTAGAGCTTTGGCAATTGAAGGCATGGCCACTAATGGTTGAGCGATTAAAATCAGGGATGCTCAGGAGGGCAGATATCTCTGAGGGTTGCGGGACAGAAGGAGATTACAGAGGTAGGGAGTGATGAGGCCATGGATCGATTTGCAAACAAGGATGAGAATTTTAAAATCAAGGCATTGCTTAACCAGGAGTCAGTGTAGGTCAGCAGGGGTGATAGGTGAGCGGGGACTTGGTATGAGGTAGGACATGGGCAGCAGGGTTTTAGATGACCTAAAGTTTACGTAGGGTAGAATGTGGGAGGCCAGCCAAGAGTGATGGAATAGTCAGGTCTGGAGGTAACAAAGATATGGATGAGGGTTTCAGCAGCAGGTGTGCTGAGGCAGAGGCGGTGTTTCAGAGGTGGAAATAAGCGGTCTTAGTGATGGTGTGGATATGTGGTCGGAAGCTCATTTCGGGGTCAAAAATGACATTACGCTTGCGAACAGTCTGGTTCAGCCACAGACAGATGCTAGGGAGCGGGATGGAGTCGGTTAGTAGGATGGAGTTTGTGGCAGCGACCGAGGACAATGGCTTTGGTCTTCCCAAGATTTAATTAAAGGAAATTTCTGTTCATCCAGTACTGGATATCGGACAAGCAACCTACCAATTTAGAAACAGTGTTGGGGTCGAGAGATATCGTGATGAGGTAGAGCTGGGTGTCATCAGCATGTGGAATTTGATGCTGTGTTTTCGGATGATGTCACCAAACGGCAGCATGTAGAGGGGGCCAAGGATAGATCCTTGGGGGGACACCAGAGGTAACAGTGCGGGAGCACGAAGAGAAGCCGTTGCAGGTGATTCTCTAGTTACGATTCAACAGATAAGAATGGAACCCGGTGAGTGCAGTCCCACCCAGCTGGACGATGGTGGAGAGGCGTTGGAAGAGGATTGTGTGCTGAACCGTGTCAAAGGCTGCAGACAGGTCGAGAAGTTAAAGAAACTGTGTAATATGAAATGGTGGTTTATCATTCATATTTCACTTGGTTAATGAAACATTTTTTGGTATTGCCTTTTTATTTAATCAGTATGATATCTCCTATTGTAATTCAAAGCCAGAATTTTGTAAGCAAACAGCCAACAGCACTAAATATAACTTTTGAAATATTTATAGTTTGGAGAAACACCACATGTTTTGACTTACATTTTCACAGTAGAGAAATAAACTATTGTAGAAACAATACAATGACAAGTCGTATTTAAATGTGAACTGAAAAAATATTTTAAGAAACTCAATGTACGTGAAAATAAGGTACAGGTTGAACCTCCCTTATCCAGCACCCTCGGGCCAAGAAAAAGCGGCAGGCCACAACGGGCTATGACCAAGGGCCGGCGGGTCACGACGAAGGGCTGGTGGGCCATGAAGAGCCAGCCCGATCCCCCGGAGGGAGTTCCAGCAGGGCGACGAGGAGGAGACAGCTTATATTGGGGAGTAGGATGTTGACCGGCTGCGTTCTGCGTATGCGCCACCCAACAGCCTGGAATGTGGCCGGACGAGGGCTGGTGCCGGATAAAGGAGTCCCGGATAAGAGAGGTTCAACCTGGAACATAATTGATTTTTTTTTCTTGCGATGACTTTGAAAAATCCACCCGTATGAAGGTTTTGGCAGCCATCATATATCAATTATCAAAAGTATTTTCAAAAAAAAGAAAGACAGTTATTTCATGCAGTGTTTTTCCTCTTTTTGGATAGAAATTCACAAGCAGTTTCCTTCACCAAAAAGCAATTAAATATTGATCACCTTAGGCTATGTTTATTTCCAGTAATTAAGACTTTGTGGCCTTAAAAGGAAAGTTCATCTTAAGCAGAAATCCAGTTTAGCTGCAATATAATCATCATCATCATAGGCAGTCTCTCGGAGTCGAGGATGACTTGCTTGCACACTAGAAATGAGTTTTCAGGTGACTGAAGAGTCCAATGCAGGACCTACAGTCTCTGTCACAGGGCCAGATGGTGGTTGGAGGAACGGGTGGTTGGATGCCTGGGTTGCCACTCGCTCCTTCCGCTGTCGACGCTTGGCTTCAGCTTGCTCTCGGCAAAGAGACTCACGGTGTTCAGCGCCTTCCTGGATGTTTTTCCTCCACTTTGGGAGGTCTTGGGCCAGGGATTCCCAGGTGTCGGTGGGGATGTTACATTTTTTTTTTAAGGAGGCTTTGAGGGTGTCCTTGAAGCGTTTCCTCTTCCCACCTGGGGCTCAATTGCCGTATTGGAGCTCCGAGTAGCGTGCTTGTTTTGGGAGTCTCGTGTCAGGCTTGCGGACAATGTGGCCCATCCATCAGAGCTGATCGAGCGTGGTCAGTGCTTCAATGCTGGGGATATTGGCCTGAGCAAGGACACCGATGTTGGTGCACCTATCCTCCCATGGATTTGCAGGATCTTGCGGAGGCAGCGTTGGTGGTACTTTGAGGTGCCTGCTTTACATAATCCATGTCCCTGAGCCATAATAGGAGGGCGGGTATCACTACTGCTGTGTAGACCATGAGCTTGGTGCCAGGTTTGAGGTCCTGGTCTTCAAACACTCTCTTTCTCAGGCAACCGAAGGCTGCACTAGCACACCGAAGGCGGTGTTGGACCTCGTTGTCTATGTCTGCCCTTGTTGACAGCAGGTTCCCGAGGTATGGAAAATGGTTCATGTTGTCCAAGGCCTCGTCATGAATTTTGATAACCGGGGGGGGCAGTGCTGTGTAGCGGGGACAGGTTGGTAGAGAACCTTTGCCTTATGGATGTTTAGTGTAAGGCCCATGCTCTTGTACGCCTCGGTGAAGGTGTTGACGATGGCTTGGAGTTCGGCCTCCGAGCGTGCGCAGGCGTCGTCTGCATAATGTAGTTCGATGACGGAGGATGGGACCACCTTGGATCTGGCCTGGAGGCAGTGGAGGTTGAACAGATTCCTGCTTGTCCTGTAATTTAGCTCCATTCCAGCAGGGAGCTTGCTGAGGGTGAGATAGAGCATTGCAGCAAGGAAGATCGAGAAGAACATTGGTGCGATGACACAGCCTTGCTTGACCCCGGTCCGAACATGGAATGGGTCTCTGGTGGATCCGTTGGTCATGATCACAGCTTGCATGTCATTATGGAACAGGCAGAGGATGGTGTCAAACTTTTGAGGGCAGCCGATTCTGAGGAGGACGCTCCATAATCCCTCAGTTGACAGTGTCGAAGGCCTCTGAGAGGTCAAAGGCTATGTACAAGGGTTGGTGCTTCTTCCTGTATTTCTCTTGTATCTGCCGTGCGGTGAAGATCATGTCCATTGTGCCCCTTAGTGGGTGGAATCCGCATTGTGACTCTGGGAGGAGTTTTTCAGCCACAGGAAGGCGGCGATTCAGGAGAATTCTTGCGATTACTTTCCCGGCAGGACGATTCCTCTGAAGTTACCGCAGTCGGACTTGTCACCTTTCTTGAAGATGGTCACGATTACAGTGTCTCTGAGATCTCCTGGCTTGATCTCCTCCTTCCAAATAAGAGAGATGATGTCATGGATCCGCACCAGTAGTGCTTCTCCGCCATGTTTTAGTTCTTCGAGGGGGATTCCATCCGCTCCTTATGACTTCTTGTTTTTCAGTTGTCGGATGGCCTTTTCAACCTCGTGCCGGGCTGGGGTTGTGCTGAGATGGTGATGGGTGGCATGCTGTGGGATGGAGTCGAGGACACTCGCATCAAAAACAAGAGTCTTGGTTGAGGAGATCTTCGAAGTGCTCCTGCCAGCGGGCACTGACTGCCCCTCTGTCCTTGATGGAGTACCTTGCCGTTCTCGGCCTTGGGTGCTTGGGTCGTAGGTCGTCTTGATTGCGCTGAAGAATCATCGCACGTCATGGTTGTCGGCTAGCTGATTTCTTGAGCTTTCTCTACCCACCATTTGTTCTTTAGGTCGTGCGTTTTCTGTTGGACCTCGGCCTTCAGACGTCTGTAGAGTTGCTTTCTTGCCCTCGAGTTGTGTTGCTGCTTCCAGTCCAAGAATGCCTTGCGCTTGGCGGCATATTAGCTCCTGGATCTCCTGGTTGTTCTCGTTGAACCAGTCTTGGTGTTTCCTGGGCAAGTGACCGAGCTTCTCTTCGCTGGTGCTGATTATAGACGCCTTGAGGGTTGACCAGGCACTGTGAGTCTCTGGGTCACTGGGAGTCGTCAAGTTGGTAGTGAGGCGCTGGCTGAATAGGGCTTTCTTAGGATCTTTTTTCCTGCGGCATTATTTCTGTTGCTGTCGCTGTTTTAGGGCAATGTTGATGGTGAATTAGGTGGTGATCCGTCCAGCAGTCGTCAGCTCTGGTCATGGCGTGTGTGATGCGCATGTCTTTGCGGTCTCTCGCTCGGACGATAACGTAATCTAGCAGATGCCAGTGTTTGGAGCGAGGATGTTGCCATGAAGCTTTATATTTGTCCTTCTGATGGAAGAGGATATTGGTTATGACGAGGCCGTGCTCTAAGCATTTCGTCAGGAGGAGGGTACCATTAGAGTTGGCTTTCTCAACCTCCTCCCTGCCGATCACACTTCCCCAGAGGTCAGTGTCCTTTCCGACTTTGTGCAGTACATGGGAATCACAGTATAATATTCTGCTGCTAAGAGACACTGCTTATTTTTTCCCCACTCCAAGGAGGCCATGCAACAATGCTGCTGCACATCTACAACAGTGCATCATCTGAAATAGTTCTGATGAATGGTCATCGACCTGAAACATTAACTCTTCTTTCTCTCCCCACAGATGGGAGGGAGATAGAGGAGCAAATAAATAGGCAAATTGCTATGAAGTCCAAAAACCATAGGGTAGTAATAGTAGGGGATTTTAACTATCCAAATATTGATTGGGACAAATTTAGTGTCGATTAGAAAAATAAAATATGTGCTGAAACCTCAAATTCTGAAGACATTTAAATATCTGACAGAAACCCTTACCTATGAAGTTTGTCTTCTAGGATTTCCAAATATTTAAAAACATTTTCCCTCAGGTTATTCTCTGCAAATTAAAGCAAAATATGAACCATCAACATCTAATAGATTTTTTTTGGTGAACATATTATCAAACATTTGCAAATCCCCTACATTCAGTGGTAATATTAGGCACCCCTTCTCAAGTGCAAAATAATAATTATGCATAAACAAATATGAAGTTAAAAGATATGGGGGCCAAAATTGCCCCCCTCTTTAAGATCCATTACCGCCTCTATTGGGGCAGTAAGGACTTTCTGACTGGGGGGCAGCGGATGGTACGATCCATCCGAAATTGTCCCCAGGTTGGGAGCGGGAGAAACAGGTTCCCGCCCCGGCAGGCAGCGCCGACCCCTTTCCGTCCCGCGAGGGAAACTGTCCCGTAGGAGCAGAGCCGCTGCCGCCCCAACAGCTTTTTCCGGCCAATTGGCAGCTGACTATGAAGTCTTTTAAAAGAATACTTTCTGAGTACGCAAGATAGTTGGGGTCCATTAGGCATCTTCACGAGGTACTTTCAGCATTTATTGGTTCCAAGTAAAGAGGAACTTTCCAGACATTTACCCCTAATTGGCCTGTGCTTTAACTGTTCTTTACGTCTCCCAGGAGATTACATGGCCCGGGTGGGGTGGGAGTGTAAGTAATCAACTATATACTCTGCATTGAGCGAATTCTCATCCTCGATGATTTCTACCTCCATCTCAATTCATCATGATCTCTCTCCTCAATACCCTCTTGTCCTCTTTTAATCTCTCCCTCCATGTGAACGCCCCACCCCATATTCACAGCCACCCCCTTGACCTTGCAATCTCTCGTGGTCTCGCTATTCCCATCGTGTCAATTGCAGATAAGGCCATCTCTGACCATTTCCTTGTATTGCATCCCCCACCCCAACCCTACTTCCTTCTGTGTCCACCCCTGGAAAAATCTCTCTCCCAACTCTTACAACTGCACTTACGGAAATCCCAACTGTCCAGCGTTTGGCCCTCCATTCACCACAACATTTCTGCAGCTGTCGATCTGCTCAACCACACCCTCACCACCACCTTTGATGTCCTAGTCCCTATAAAAACAATTACACTCTCTCGCCCTGGCCATTCCCCCTGGTACAGCCTTCATCTTCACTCCCTCAAGTCCAAGGGACACAGAATTCAACGGATATGGCGGACAACTGCTTTAGCTATTCACCACCAGATCTGGCTAGACCACATAAAGTATTATCGGGTC
The DNA here is from genome assembly GCF_044704955.1 of Pristiophorus japonicus. NCBI lineage: Eukaryota > Metazoa > Chordata > Chondrichthyes > Pristiophoridae > Pristiophorus > Pristiophorus japonicus. Next base: position 2,229,635 of record NC_091983.1, on the reverse strand, counting down.
TGCCAAAACTGCTCACTCTTCCAGGATCATTCTGGAATGCAAAGATAACCCCCTTTTATTCTCTACTGCTAAGCATCTTCTTAAACCCCTCCACCCGTGTCTCCTCCACCCTCAACTCCAACAACAAGTGTGAGGAGCTCATGGACTTCTTTGTCTCTAAGATTGAGACCATCCGATCAGTTGCCTCTGATTCTTCCCTTCCTTCCCCTCGCCCACTGGACTAAACTTTCTCCAAGATTCCCCCCTGGCCCAGCCCTGAACTCACATTTTTCTCCTGTTTCTCCCTGATCTCCCCTCTTGACCTCTCCACGCTCATCTTGTCCATGAGACTGACTTCCTGCTCCCATAGCCCTATTCCCACTAAACTGCTAACCACTCAACTTCCTTTTCTGGCTCCCATGTTAGCTGACATTGTTAACGGTTCTCTCTCCTCAGGTACTGTCCCCCTCTCCCTCAAATCTGCCGTCATCACCTCAATAAAAAACCCTTGATCCCCTCTGTCCTTGCAAGCTACCGCCCCATCTGCAATCTCCCTTTTCTCTCCAAAGTCCTTGAACATATTGTCGCCTCCCAAATCCATACCTATCTTTCCCAGAACTCCATGTTTGAATCCCTCCAATCCGGTTTCCTACTTTGCCACAGTACCGAACTGTCTCTCATAAAAGTTAGAAATGACATCCTTTGTGACTGTGACAAAGGTGAACTATCTCTCTCGTCCTGTCTTCAGCCTTTGACACAGTTGACCACTCCATCCTCCTCCAATGCCTCTCCACCATCGTCCAGCTTGATGGGACTGCACTTGCCTGGTTCCATTCGTATCTATCGAATCGTAGCCAGAAAATCACCTGCAATGGCTTCTCTCCCCACTCCCGCATTACGTCTGGGGTCCCCCCGGGATCTATCCTTGGCCCCCCTCCTATTTCTCATCTACATGTTGCCCATTGGCGACATAATCCGAAAACACGCCATCAGTTTTCACATATGCGCTGACGGCACCCAGCTCTACCTCACCACCCCTTGTCTCGACCCCTCCACAGTTTCTAAATTGTCAGACTCCTTGTGCAGGATGAGCAAAAGTTTTCTCCAATTAAATATTGGGAAGAAGGAAGCCATTGTCTTCAGCCCCCGCCACACACTCCGTTCCCTAGCCACTGACCCCATCTCTTTCCCTACCATCTGTCTTGAGGCTGAACCTGACTGTTCGCAACCTTGGTGCCATATTTGACCCTGAAACGAGCTTCCGACCACATATCCGCGCCATCACTAAGACCATCTATTTCCAACTCCTTAACATCGCCCGTCTCCGCCCATGCCTCAGCTCATCTGCTGCTGAAACCCTCATCCATGCCTTTGTTACCTCTAGACTTGACTATTCCACTGCACTCCTGGCTGGCCTCCCACATTCTACCCTACGTAAACTAGAGGTAATCCAAAACTCTGCTGCCCATGTCCTAACTAGCACACAATTCCCGCTCACCCATCATCCCTATGCTCGCCGACCTATATTGGCTCCCGGTTAAGCAGCGCCTCGTTTTCAAAATTCTCATCCTTGTTTTCAAATCCCTCCATGGCCTCGCCTCTCCCTATCTCTGTACCCCTGCTGAGATATCTGCGCTCCTCAAATTCTGCCCTCTTGAGCATTCCTGATTATAATCGCTCAACCATCGGTGCGTGACTTCTGTTGTCTAGGCCCTAAGCTCTGGAAATCCTTCCCTAAACCACTCTGCCTTACTACCTCGCCTTCCACCTTTAAGACTCTACTTTGACCAAGTTTTTGATCATCTGCCCTAATTTCATCTTATGTGGCTTGGTGTCAAATTTTTGTCTCATACCACTCCTGTGAAGCGCCTTGGGAAGTTTCATTATGTTAAAGGCACTATATAAATACAAGTTGTTGTTGTTGTATGGGAGGAGGCTGGTTAGACCAGTAGGTCTTTTCCTGTCTGTCATTTTTCATATGTTCTTAATGCATAGGGTTGAAAATATGCAGCTAGCCTTGAAAATAACAGCAGCTCTAGGGAACCTAAGCACAGTTTCTCAACAGGGAAGCCATTATGCCAGTCTTTGCATCTCTCCTTAATACTCATAAACTGCTGCTATGCAGGCCTCGAACTCCCTTGGAAGGATAGCTGATTGAATGGAAAGAGCCATTGATAGGATTTTCAGTAATATCGTTGTTGACATGGGGTCTGATGGCCTATAGAACATTGGGCATGGTGCTACAGTGGCTTGGAGCAGGGACAGACCAGTCTGAATAATAGATATTGTTGTCCCTCACAATGCTAATTACTCCATATCAGCCTATTAGCCCTCCAATTACGTTATAGGTAATACAAATCAGGCACGGATAGATTGCCCCAGGCCCTTCAGAAGAATAGCAGTTAAAACAGGGCCATGCTCACAAAGGTGAAGGGCCAGCTGCATCCCAGGAGTCGCTCACAGACACTCATCTGCTAGCCATACCACAGACTCTTGCCACAGGGATTCCATAGAAAAGAAACACTAAATTAGTTAATATTAAACTAAATAATACAATAAGTGTTTATTCCATCATTAGCGTGAACTGAAAACAAACACAGCTGGCCAGCTGAGAGAGGCTGGAATCCTACGGGTTGAAATTTAACTTGAAGGAACATTGTCATCCTATTGTCGAGCTGAGCTTCCAAACCCATATCCTCTCCATCAAAATGTCCACCTATGACCATGTGAGTACAACACACATGCATGAAAAGATGCCAAAATGACTATTAATGGACGAGGTGCAGTTCATATAGAAACATAGAATACGGCATGTCTGTTGCAGGTGCACAAAGGCCAGTAATGGTGTCATCAATTAACCCTCTGTCTTTTGAGAATGCTTCTATTCAATAGAAATCTAGCGCTGTGGTCTGTAGTTCCCTGGGGAAAGTGATGCAAGCTGTTTGCTAAGGCATGGCATCAGTCACTTGTTTTATGAAGCAATGCACTTCAGACTGACTGATACAGTCACTGACTCTCTGAAAAAGAATCCAAGGCAAAAAGTTTAACACCATTATAAATTTAACTGCTACTGTCAGTGCCACACTTTATTTAAGAGTGTGGCTACATGTCCTCTTACAACATGTTGCACACCTATGTCATTGCCTTCCTGGTGAATCAAAGTCTCTGAAACCATTGCTCCTCTGTGCGGTCCAGATAATTTAAATGCGAGGATGAGAATTTTAAGCTGTCGGCTATGGTGTACCGGAAGCCAATGTCGTAGTGAGGACAGGGGTGATGGGTGAGTGGAATGTGATGCGAGATAAGACAAGGGCAGCAGAGTTTTGGAGGAGCTGAAGTTTATGGGAGGTGGAGGATGGGAGACTAGCAAGGACAGCATTGTAGTAGTCAAATTTGGAGGTGACAAAGGCACGGACGACGGTTTCAGCAGCAGATAGGAGGAGACGGGTGATATTATGCAAATTTCAAATTCAGTTTGAGGGTGAGGAAGCTAGGTCTCAAACTTGTGTCTTGAACTTAAATAACGGCAATTACAAAGACATGAAGGCAGAGTTGCCTTAGGGGGACTGGAAAAATTAGTGAAAAGGTAAGACGGTAGATATGCAGTGGCAAATATTTAAGGAGCTATTTCATAACTCTCAGCAAAGATATATTCCAGTGAGAAAGAAAGAATAAGAAAAGGATGAATCATCTGTGGAAAACTAAGGAAGTAAAGGATGGTATCAAATTGAAGACAAAGGCATACAATGTTGTGAAGGACAGTGGAAGGTCAGAGGATTAGGACATTTTTAGAAACCAGCAAAGGATGACTAAAAAAAATGATGAGAGAAAATTTAGGGTTAGGGTTAGCAAGAAATATAAAAACAGACAGCAAGAGCTTTTACAGCTATATAAAAAGGAAGAGAGTAGCTAATGTAAACGTTGGTCCCTGAGAGGATGAGACTGGAGAATTAATAATGGGAAACAGGGAAATGGCAGAGACTTTGAACAAATATTTTGTATTGGTCTTCACAATAATTGATAATCAAGGGGCTATTGGGGGAGGGGAACTTAAAACAATCACCATCACTGGAGAAAAGGTTCTCGGCAAATGAATGGGACTAAAGGCGGACAAGTCCCCTGGACCTGATGGCCTGCATTCTAGGGTCTTAAAAGAATTGGCTGCAGAGATAGTGGATGCATTGGTTGTAATCTACCAAAATTCCCTGGATTCTGGAGTGATACCAGCGGATTGGAAAACCGCAAATGTAACGCCCCTAATTAAGAAAGGAGAGAGACAGAGAGCAGTAATCTATAGACCAGTTAGCCTAACATCGGTCATTGGGAAAATGCTGGAGTCCATTATTAAGGAAGTAGTAACAGGACAGTTAGAAAATCATCATGCAGTCAAGCAGAGTCGACATGGTTTTCTGAAAGGGAAATCATGTTTGATGAAAGTTCAAGTTCTTTGGGGATGTAACAAGCAGGGTGAATAAAGGAGAACCAGTAGATCTTGTTTGGATTTCCAAAAGGCATTCCATAAGGTTCCACACAAGATAAGAGCTCACTGGGTTGTGGGTAATATATTAGCATGGACAGAGGATTAGCTAACGAACAGAAAAGAGTCGGGATAAATGGGTCATTTTCAGGTCGATAAACTGTAACTAGCGGGATGCCACAGGGATCAGTGCTGGGGCTTCAACTATTTACAATCTACAATAATGACTTGATGAAGGGACCAAGCGTAATGTAGCCAAATTTGCTGATGATACAAAGATAGATGGGAAAGCAAATTGTGAGGAGGACGCAAAGAATCTGCAAAGTACCGTAACCTACAGGGCTACGGACCAAGAGCTGGAAAGTGGGATTAGGATAGATAGATCTTGGTCGGCCGGCGTGGACATAATGGCCCAAAATGGCCTGAAATGGTCTGCTTCCGTGCTGTAAAATTCTATGATATAGACAAGCTAAGTGAGTGGGCAAAGATTTGGCAGATGGAGTATAATGTGAAATGTGAGGTTATCCACTTTGGTGGGAAAAATAAAAAAGCTAATTATATTTAAATGGGGAGAGATTACAAAATGCTGTGGTACAGAGGGATCTGGGGGTCCTTGTACATGAAACACATAAAGTTAGCATGCAGGTACAGCAAGTAATTAGCAAAGCAAATGGAATGTTGGCCTTTATTGCAAGGGTGCTGGAGTGCAAAAGTAGGTCCTGCTCCAACTATAAAGAGCGTTGATGAGACCACACCTGGAGTACTACCTATAGTTTTGGTCTCCTTATTTAAGGTGAATATACTTGCATTGGAGGCATAGAAACCTAGAAAATAGGTGCAGGAGTAGGCCATTCGGCCCTTCGAGCCTGCACCGCCATTCAATGAGTTCATGGCTGAACATGCAACTTCAGTACCCTATTCCTGCTTTCTCGCCATACCCCTTGATCCCCCGAGTAGTAAGGACTACATCTAACTCCTTTTTGAATATATTTAGTGAATTGGCCTCAACAACTTTCTATGGTAGAGAATTCCACAGGTTCACCACTCTCTGGCTTACCCCTTATCCTTAGACTGTGACCCCTAGTTCTGGACTTCCCCAACATTGGGAACATTCTTCCTGCATCTAACCTGTCTAAACCCTTCAGAATTTTAAACGTTTCTATGAGATCCCCTCGCATTCTTCTGAACTCCAGTGAATACAAACCCAGTTGATCCAGTCTTTCTTGATATGTCAGTCCCAGGGAATCAGTCTGGTGAACCTTCGCTGCACTCCTTCAATAGCAAGAATATCCTTCCTCAAGTTAGGAGACCAAAACTGTACACAATACTCCAGGTGTGGCCTCACCAAGGCCCTGTACAACTGTTGTAACACCTCCCTGCCCCTGTACTCAAATCCCCTCGCTATGAAGGCCAACATGCCATTTGCTTTCTTAACCGCCTGCTGTACCTGCATGCCAACCTTCAATGACTGATGTACCATGACACCCTGTTGCACCTTCCCTTTTCCTAATCTGTCACCATTCAGATAATAGTCTGTCTCTCTGTTTTTACCACCAAAGTGGATAACCTCACATTTATTCACATTATACTTCATCTGCCATGCATTTGGCCACTCACCTAACCTATCCAAGTCACTCTGCAGCCTCATAGCATCCTCCTCGCAGCTCACACTGCCACCCAACTTAGTGTCATCCGCAAATTTGGAGATATTACATTTAATCCCCTCGTCTAAATCATTAATGTACAATGTAAACAGCTGGGGCCCCAGCACAGAACCTTGCGGTACCCCACCAGTCACTGCCTGCCATTCTGAAAAGTACCCATTTACTCCTACTCTTTGCTTCCTGTCTGACAACCAGTTCTCAATCCACGTCAGCACACTACCCCCAATCCCATGTGCTTTAACTTTGCACATTAATCTCTTGTGTGGGACCTTGTCGAAAGCCTTCTGAAAGTCCAAATACACCACATCAACTGGTTCTCCTTTGTCCACTTTACTGCAAACATCCTCAAAAAATTCCAGAAGATTTGTCAAGCATGGTTTCCCTTTCACAAATCCATGCTGACTTGGACCTATCATGTCACCTCTTTCCAAATGCGCTGCTATGCCATCCTTAATAATTGGTTCCATTATTTTACCCACTAGCGATGTCAGGCTGACCGGTCTATAATACCCTGTTTTCTCTCTCCCTCCTTTTTTAAAAAGTGGGGTTACATTGGCTACCCTTCACTCCATAGGAACTGATCCAGAGTCTATGGAATGTTGAAAAATGACTGTCAATGCATCCGCTATTTCCAAGGCCACCTCCTTAAGTACTCTGGGATGCAGTTCATCAGGCCCTGGGGATTTATCGGTCTTCAATCCGATCAATTTCCCCAACACAATTTCCCGACTAATAAGGATTTCCCTCAGTTCAGAGAAGGTTCACGAGATTGATTCCTGAGATGAAGGGGTTGTCATACGAAGAAAGGTTGAACAGGTTGGGCCTATACACATTGGAGTTTGGAAGACTGAGAGGTGATCTTATTGAAACATATAAGATTTTGAGGGGGCTCAACAAGGTGGATGCAGAGGGGATGTTTTCCCTCTTGGGGGAATCTAGAACTAGGGGGCATAGTTTCAGAGTAAGGGGTCGCCCATTTAAAACGGAAATGAGGAAGAATTTCTTCTCCCAGAGGGTCGTGAAACTTTGGAATTCTTTACCCCAAAGAGCTGTGGAGGCTGGATCATTGAATATATTTAAGGTGGAGAAAGAGAGATTTCTGAACAATAAGGGAGTCAAGGGTTATGGGGAGAGGGCAGAGAAGTAGAGTTGAGGCCAAGATCAGATCAGCCATGATCTTCTTGAAAGATGGAGCAGGCTCGAGGGGCCAGATGGTCTACTCCTGCTCCTATTTCTTATGTTTCTTATGCAGTTGGACGTAGGTGGATTTCTTGATGGAGAGGATATGGGGTTGGAAGCTCAGCTTGATGATGAAATAGAATGATGAAGTTGCAAACACAATGGAGTTAAATTTTAATATGTAGGATTCCAGTTGCTCTGAGCTAGCCAGTTTTGTAGGTTTGCTGTTTGGAATAAACACTTATTGTATTATTTAGTTTAATATTGATGATGAATTATAGTTCATTTAAAAATCCTACTAACTAATTACAGCAGCTAAAGGTTAAAGGCATAAACAAATTCACAAGGAGACCTATTGCAATTTAGTTGGCTTTAAGTGTCGAGTCATTATCTTGTAATGAGCTGATCATAAAACTAAAGAGCCAACGGCACGGTGCCAGCCACATCTTGCATAGTACTTAAAATGCAATTAAAACCAAATGTTCAAATTGTACAAATGGTATTATGGCAAAAGAATTGCACTTAAAGGGTCAGTTTTGTCTTTCCCATGGACTCCGTATTTCCGAGAATTAGTTTCACTCTTTTAGCGTCTGCACTATGATTTATTTATTTTAATATACCTTAAAAACAAATTATCTTAAAATTTTCAAGTAAATTTACAATTGAGGAGTAACTGGCCCATACTCTGTTTTTGTTATTTTAACAATGCTCAAGAATAGATGCTCAGAACCATATAGTTAGTAATATCTTGGAGTTTTATCCAAAAGCATTTCACATTCCATCTCAAAGTGACAACAGAACAAGCATCGACCACACCTTTCAAGGTCTTGGAGAAAAAGATAACAAGATCCAATGAGATGATGCAAGGCTTTTTGCAGGAAAAGAAATAAAAAGGCTCATTATACCCGTGATCTGTTCACTGAAAAGGGTGGTCCACATTATAAGTAGACAGAACACACTTCAGCTCACTGATCCATGGTGCACACCAATTACACATCAGTATGATTGAAGTATAGCACTATTGAATCATTCAGCAAACATTTAATCTACAACAACAACAAAATTGGATTTTTATAGCATCTTTAACACAGTAAAATCTCCTAAGTGCTTCACAGAAGTGTTAGAAAACAAAATTTGACACCGAGCCACATAAAGAGATATGACAGATGACCAAAAGGTTGGACAATGAGGTAGGTTTTAAAGGGCAGAGAGGTTTAGGGAGGGAATTCCAGAGCTTAGGGCCATAGCAGCTGAAGGGACAGTTGCCAATGATGGAGCGATGAAAATCATGGATGCGCAAGAGGCCAGATTCGGAAGAGTGCAGATATCTTGAAGGCTTGCAGGGCTGTCGGACGGTAGAGATAGGGAGGTGCAAGGCCATGGAGGAATTTGATAACAAGGATAAGAATTTAAAAATTGAGGAGTTACTGGACTGGCACCCAATTTAGATCAACTAGCACAGTGGTAACGGGTGAACAAAACTTGGTGTGAGTTAGGATGCAGGAGGCAAATTTTTGAATGAGTTCAAGTTTATGGCGGTGAAAGATAGGTGGTCGGCCAGGAGAGCGCTGGAATAGTCAAGTCTATGGGTAAACAAAGGCACGAATGTGGGTTTCAGCAGCTGATGAGCTGAGGCAGGTGCAGAGTCAGGCGATGTTACAGAGGCAATCTTGGTGATGGAGCGATATGTGGTCAGAAGCTTATCTCGGCGTCAAATACGACACAAGATTGTGAACTAGGAGCTAAATTTAAAAGTAGGACCTCAAAAGTAGTAATCTCGGGATTGCTACCAGTGCCACGTGCTAGTCAGAGTAGGAATCGCAGGATAGCGCAGATGAATACGTGGCTTGAGCAGTGGTGCAGCAGGGAGGGATTCAAATTCCTGGGGCATTGGAACCGGTTCTGGGGGAGGTGGGACCAGTACAAAGCGGACGGTCTGCACCTGGGCAGGACCGGAACCAATGTCCTAGGGGGAGTGTTTGCTAGTGCTGTTGGGGAGGAGTTAAACTAATATGGCAGAGGGATGGGAACCAATGCAGGGAGATAGAGGGAAACAAAAAGGAGACAAAAGCAAAAGACAGAAAGGAGATGAGGAAAAGTGGAAGGCAGAGAAACCCAAGACAAAAAACAAAAAGGGCCACTGTACAGCAAAATTCTAAAAGGACAAAGGGTGTTAAAAAAACAAGCCTGAAGGCTTTGTGTCTTAATGCAAGGAGTATCCGTAATAAGGTGAATGAATTAACTGTGCAAATAGATGTTAACAAATATGATGTGATTGGGATTACGGAGACGTGGCTCCAGGATGATCAGGGCTGGGAACTCAACATCCAGGGGTATTCAACATTCAGGAAGGATAGAATAAAAGGAAAAGGAGGTGGGGTAGCATTGCTGGTTAAAGAGGAGATTAATGCAATAGTTAGAATGGACATTAGCTTGGATGATGTGGAATCTATATGGGTAGAACTGCAGAACACAAAAGGGCAAAAAACGTTAGTGGGAGTTGTGTACAGACCTCCAAATAGTAGTAGTGATGTTGGAGAGGGCATCAAACAGGAAATTAGGGGTGCATGCAATAAGGGTGCAGCAGTTACAATGGGTGACTTTAATATGCATATAGATTGGGCTACCCCAACTGGAAGCAATACGGTGGAGGAGGATTTCCTGGAGTACATAAGGGATGGTTTTCTAGACCAATATGTCGAGGAACCAACCAGGGGGGAGGCCATCTTAGACTGGGTATTGTGTAATGAGAGAGGATTAATTAGCAATCCCGTTGTGCGAGGCCCCTTGGGGAAGAGTGACCATAATATGGTGGAATTCTACATTAGGATGGAGAATGAAACAGTTAATTCAGAGACCATGGTCCAGAACTAAAAGAAGGGTAACTTTGAAGGTATGAGGCGTAAATTGGCTAGGATTGATTGGCGAATGATACTTAAGGGGTTGACTGTGGATGGGCAATGGCAAACATTTAGAGACCGCATGGATGAACTACAACAATTGTACATTCCTGTCTGGCGTAAAAATAAAAAAGGGAAGGTGGCTCAACCGTGGCTATCAAGGGAAATCAGGGATAGTATTAAAGCGAAGGAAGTGGCATACAAATTGGCCAGAAATAGCAGTGAACCCGGAGACTGGGAGAAATTTAGAACTCAGCAGAGGAGGACAAAGGGTTTGATTAGGGCAGGGAAAATGGGGTATGAGAAGAAGCTTGCAGGGAACATTAAGGCGGATTGCAAAAGTTTCTATAGGTATGTAAAGAGAAAAAGGTTAGTAAAGTCAAACGTAGGTCCCCTGCAGTCAGAATCAGGGGAAGTCATAACGGGGAACAAAGAAATGGCGGACCAATTGAACAAGTACTTTGGTTCGGTATTCACTAAGGAGGACACTAGCAACCTTCCGGATATAAGAGGGGTCAGAGGGTCTAGTAAGGAGGAGGAACTGAGGGAAATCCTTATTAGTCGGGAAATTGTGTTGGGGAAATTAATGGGATTGAAGGCCGATAAATCTCCAGGGCCTGATGGACTGCATCCCAGAGTACTTAAGGAGGTGGCCTTGGAAATAGCGGATGCATTGACAGTCATTTTCCAACATTCCATTGACTCTGGATCAGTTCCTATCGAGTGGAGGGTAGCCAATGTAACCCCACTTTTTAAAAAAGGAGGGAGAGAGAAAACAGGTAATTATAGACCGGTCAGCCTGACATCGGTAGTGGGTAAGATGATGGAATCAATTATTAAGGATGTCATAGTAGCGCATTTGGAAAGAGGTGACATGATAGGTCCAAGTCAGCATGGATTTGTGAAAGGGAAATCATGCTTGACAAATCTTCTAGAATTTTTTGAGGATGTTTCCAGTAGAGTGGACAAGGGAGAACCAGTTGATGTGGTATATTTGGACTTTCAGAAGGCTTTCGACAAGGTCCCACACAAGAGATTAATGTGCAAAGTTAAAGCACATGGGATTGGGGGTAGTGTGCTGACATGGATTGAGAACTGGTTGTCAGACAGGAAGCAAAGAGTAGGAGTAAATGGGTACTTTTCAGAATGGCAGGCGGTGACTAGTGGGGTACCGCAAGGTTCTGTGCTGGGGCCCCAGCTGTTTACACTGTACATTAATGATTTAGACGAGGGGATTAAATGTAATATCTCCAAATTTGCAGATGACACTAAGTTAGGTGGCAGTGTGAGCTGCGAGGAGGATGCTATGAGGCTGCAGAGCGACTTGGATAGGTTAGGTGAGTGGGTAAATGCATGGCAGATGAAATATAATGTGGATAAATGTGAGGTTATCCACTTTGGTGGTAAAAACAGAGAGACAGACTATTATCTGAATGGTGACAGATTAGGAAAAGGGGAGGTGCAAGAGACCTGGGTGTCATGGTACATCAGTCATTGAAGGTTGGCATGCAAATACAGCAGGCGGTTAAGAAAGCAAATGGCATGTTGGCCTTCATAGCGAGAGGATTTGAGTACAGGGGCAGGGAGCTGTTGCTACAGTTGTACAGGGCATTGGTGAGGCCACACCTGGAGTATTGTGTACAGTTTTGGTCTCCTAACCTAAGGAAGGACATTCTTGCTATTCAGGGAGTGCAGCGAAGGTTCACCAGATTGATTCCCGGGATGGTGGGACTGACCTATCAAGAAAGACTGGATCAACTGGGCTTGTATTTACTGGAGTTCAGAAGAATGAGAGGGGACCTCATAGAAACGTTTAAAATTCTGATGGGTTTAGACAGGTTAGATGCAGGAAGAATGTTCCCAATGTTGAGGAAGTCCAGAACCAGGGGTCACAGTCTAAGGATAAGGTGTAAGCCATTTAAGACCGAGATGAGGAGGAACTTCTTCACCCAGAGAGTGGTGAACCTGTGGAATTCTCTACCACAGAAAGTTGTTGAGGCCAATTCACTAAATATATTCAAAAAGGAGTTAGATGTAGTCCTTACTACTAAAGGGATCAAGGGGTATGGTGAGAAAGCAGGAATGGGGTACTGAAGTTGCATGTTCAGCCATGAACTCATTGAATGGCGGTGCAGGCTAGAAGGGCCGAATGGCGGTGCAGGCTAGAAGGACCGAATGGCCTACTCCTGCACCTATTTTCTATGTTTCTATGAACGGTCTGGTTCGGCCTCAAGACAGTTGCCAAGGAGAGGGATGGAGTTTGTGGCGGGAACAATGGCTTTGGTCTTCCCAATATTTAAGAAAGACTTGCATTTATATAGCACCTTTTTACGACTACTGGATGTCTCAAAGCGCTTATTTCCAATGAAGTACTTTTTGAAGTGTAGTCACTGTTGCAATGTTGGAAACACGGCAGCCAGTATGTGCACAGCAAGCTCCCACAAACAGTAATGTGATAATGACCACATAATCTGTTTTTATTATGTTGAACAAATTCCCAATAGTCAGTTAAAGGACATTTTTTCACATCCACTACTGGACACTGGACAAGCAGTGTGACAAATTAGAGACAGTGGAGGAGTCAAGAGAGGAGGTGGTGAGGTAGAGCTGGATGTCGTCAGCGTACATGTGGAACATGACATTGTATTTTCAGATGATGTCAGTGAGGGATTGCATGTAGATGAGAAATAAGAGGGGGCCAAAGGTAGATCCCTTGGGGGACTCCGGAGGCAATGGTGTGGGAGCAGCAGAAACCTGATTAAAGGGATTCAAACATGGAGTTCCGGGAAAGATTGACCCAGATTTGGGAGGGGATAGCACTTTCAAGGACTTTGGAGAGGAGAGGTTGGAGATGGGGCGGTAGTTTGCAAGGACAGAGGGGCGTGAGTTTTTGAGGAGAGGGGTGATGATGCCAGATTTGAAGGAGGGGGGGGCGGCGGGGAAGTTAGGTGGTCAGCTGGGGAGCACCGCCAGTAAGCGTAGACTCTAACGAGGGTCCCAGAAATATTCAGAGGAATTTGGCATGTGGAAAACAGCTCAAACGGAATAATCAAGAGGATCCTTTCAGCTGACTAACTTTTTGTTCTTCACACTCAGCATTCTCCAGACTCCCCAGAACACAGATCAAGTATTACCATTACAAAGAACAAGAGAGAATCCAATTATAGCAGCTTGGCTTGCCAAAAGCATAAATCTTCCATACCTGATAAATCTAAGCACTAGTGTTTTGAAAATGTGTGTCAATTACAGATGCTCTCAAATAATAGGCCACGAAGCTGCAGTAGGTCTTGTAGAATGCCCCAAGTGGCCTCTTGCCTTCCTGGTGATAGTCGTGTGGAAATACTCTCCACTGTACATTTAGCCAGCTTCTGCTTGGAAATAGGCTGACCCAGGACATTAGGGCAATATGCCACAAACAGTTAACCAGACAAGCATTGTCTAATATGTTAGCCGCTAGCCACGTGTGGCTAATTATGAACCCAGATGCAGCTAATTGCATTTCTAATTCGTAAATAAAATATTGTTGGGCGTGATCTAAATATTTATATTTGCATAGCACATCTAAGTGTACTTTAACCTGTCTTGGTATTTGCTGGTAAATAAGACGAAGAGCTGAATGTGCGTGCTTCACTTCTTGGTTACTGAATGGTAGCAGATAAAAGAAAAGGAAAGACTTGCAGTGCCTTTCATGATCTCAGATGTCGCAAAGCGCTTTACAGTACTTGTGAAGTGTAGTCACTGTTGTAAAGTAAATGTATGTAAATATACATGTCAAGTACATTAATAATAAATAAAAACAGAAAACTCCGGTTCTGAGGAAAAATCCTCAGCCTGAAATGTTAACTGTGGGCCCGAAATTGGTGAAAGCTAAGTTCCACCCAAGTACTGTTCAAAGGACCACTGAGGTCCTGACGGTACTTTGGGCGGAAGTTTCATGGGAAAATCTGAGAAAGACTGCCCGGCGGCATAAATGGGACTTACGTGCTGAATCTGGGCGGCAGCTCCCATTCTTGGCGGCAAAGTACCGCCGAGGATTGAGTCGGGCCCAATAAAAACATTTTTAAAATAAAAAAAACACTAGAAATCCTTCAGGGGACCCCATCCACCTGAATCCCTTCAAAAAAAATAAAGTAGACTAACCTTTGTTTGCAGGTCTTCTTACTTACCGTTGAGGTTGGACCTGTCTCCATGTGGCGGTCTTTTCCCCTGCTGCAGCGGGGGACCGCCCGGACCAAACTGGCTGCTCGGGCGGGCAGGGGGACTCTTCTGGGTGGTGCATGCCAGCGGACGGTACCCAGCGGGCGGACCCCAGCAGTCTTCTCTCCCCACCGGTGGGAGGCTTCCACCAAACTCGCTCGGAGGGGAGACCACCCAGAAACCAGGGAAACCGCTGAGAAAACTCAGCGGCAGTGGACTATAAGTCCACCAATTTCCAGCCCTCTGTTTCTCACTCCACTGATGCTGCCTGACCTGTTGAATATTTCCAGCATTTTCTGTTTTTATTTAAGATTTCCAACATCCGCAGTATTTTATCTGTATTGCGTGAGTATGTGTAAAAGAGTGTCACTGTAGCTACACCTGTGGCTAGTCAGCGATTTCTATTGGACAACACTGAATTAAATATGTAGGGCCCAACTTTGCCCAACCCTTTTTTTTTCGAAAGGGCGACGGAAAAAAGGGGCCCCATCCTGGCCGCTCTTCCGAGTCCCCGGAGTCCCGGCGTGGCGTGCATTCTGAAGTGGGGGACGGAGCAACAGGCCAGTGCCGAAAACAGTGCCGGCACCTGCGCGCATGCGCAGTGAAGTCTGCACGCATGCTCCTGCCTTCCCAGCATGTCCTGCGGGTTGTGAGCAGGACCCGATGCTCGCAACCCCTATCCCCGGCTGAAGGGATGCCCCGATCTCGCTGCACCCTATCCCCAATGGCCTGCTGAGTTCCCGGGCGCGGTAGGACTTCGGTTTTATTTTTTATTTATTGGTTGTGCTTGAGAGTTTTGTTTCGGGGGCGGGGAGAAAGTGTGTTTTGGGGAGGGGGGGGCGGAGAAAGAGTGTTTTGGGGAGGGGGGTGCGGGGGGGAGAAAGCGTGTTTTGTATACCAGCATCTCTCTCTCTCTCTCTCTCTCTCTCTGGCTAGCCCCACCCCCCGTGACATCGTGGCAAGAAGCTCGCTTTTCTCTGGTAGGATTTACTTCATTTTTATTAGTATTTTAATTGTTTGACCTTTTCCTTGCAATGTTTGGTTGTTGAGGTCCTCTCCAGTTCCCTTCCCTCCTCTCTCCCTGCCCTAATTTCTGCCAAATGTGCGCTACTTTTTCTTCACTGCACACAAGGTTTTTCAGAGCTGGCCACATACACTGACCTAAGTCGATTTGGAGTAAGTTTTTGCTGGCCAAAGTGGCATAAATGGCCAAAACTGGCGTAAGTGTTTGGGAACGCCCCCTTTTGAAAAAAAAAACTGACCTAAAAAAAAAATCGTACCTAACTGACTTACTCTGGAGCAAATTTTGGGGGGAAAATGGCATTTTTAAACTTACGCCGGAAAAAACAACTTACTCCAAAAAAATTGATGCAAGTTATGGCCAAAGTTGGGCCCATAGAATTTACAGCACAGAAACAACCCATTTGGTCAAACTGATCTAAGCTGGTGTTTATGCTCCACACGACCCACCCCTCCACTCTAATTACTCTTCTCACCGTGCCTTCGTAGAGAGACTATTTCCCTCTCCCTTATGTATACATCAAGCCTCTCCTTAAATGCAGCAATACTAAATGCTTTAACCACTCCATGTGGTACCACTCTGTGTAAAGACATTTCTCCTGAATTCTTTATTTGCTCTGTTGATGGCTGTCTTATATTTATGTCTCCTTGTTCTGGACTCATCTCCAGGTGGACCTGAGCGGGAGTGGCGGCATAAAGGAGAGGTGAACAGCCGAGTTAAAAAAAACAGAAAACAAGGTGTGACGTCACAGGACAGCAGGTAGGTTGGTGAGTATTACAGCTCCTTTGCTCTCTAGGTTAGTTAAGTGGTTTAAAGTTAGAACTGGGAGAGTATTAACTACTATAGCTTTATTGAATAACGTAAACTAAGTTAACTAATTCAAACTACAAAATTAAAAGTAAAAATAATCTGAATAAATACTGTAAATAATTATATAAATAAAATAAGGGGTGGGGGAAGAATTCAAGAAAGAGTAAATTTAAAAGCAGCAAGAGAAATGTCAAGCTCGAGAGCAGAGCAGAATTTGAGGTAAAGATAAGCAGAGTGGGTCAGGAAGGGACAGAGAAAGTAACAAAGGTAATAAGGCATCAGTGACTAAGGTGACATCAGGGAAGAATAGAAATAAGTCAAAGCTAAAGGCACTATGTCTGAATGCACGAAGCATTCACAACATAACAGATGAATTAATAGCGCCGACAGAATTGATAGGTTTGATCTAAAAACCATTACAGAGACGTGGTTGAAAAGTGGCCAAGGCTGGGAACTAAAAATTTCAGGATACTTAACTTTTAGAAGAGATAAGCAAATTGGAAATGGAGGGATAGCCCCGATAGTAAAGGATGGGATAAAGACAGTTTAGCTCCGAAAATCAAGAAGTTGAATCAGTTTGGATAGAGCTAAGAAATAGCAAGTGGTGGAAATCATTCGTGGGAGTTGTTTATAGGCCCCCAAACAGTAGTTGTAATGTAAGGAAGAGTATAAATCAGGAAATTAGAGGCGCATATAAGGGTAATACAGTAATCGTGGGGGACTTTAATCTATATATAGACTGGGGAAACCAAATTTGTGGTAATAGTTTGGAGGACAAGATGGATTTCTAGATCAGTATGTTGAGGAACCAACTAGGGAACAGGCTATTTTAGATCTTGTATTGTGCAATGAGAAAGGTTCATTAATAACCTTGTAATAAAGGGGCCCTTAGGGAAGAGTGACCATAATGTGATAGAATTTTATATTAAGTTTGAAAGTGATTTAGTTAAATCCGAAACCAAGGTCTTAAATCTAAACAAAGCAAACTACGTAGCTATGAGGAGCGAGTTGGCTAAGGTAGATTGGGAAACTATATTAAAAGGTATGATGGTGGATGATCAATGGCTAGCATTTAAAGAATTATACATATTTACAACAAATATACATTCCTTTAAGGCATAAAAACCCTACAGGAAAAGTGGTCCAACCATGGTAACAAGAGAAGTTAAAGATAGTGTTAGATCAAAGTTCTGACGAAGGGTCATTGACCCGAAATGTTAACTGCTATCTCTCCACAGATGCTGCCTGACCTGCTGAGATTTCCAGCATTTTCTGTTTTTATTCCGGGTTCCAGCATTCGCAGTATTTTGCTTTTGTATTAGATCAAAGGAAGAGACTTATAATGTTGCCAAAAGAGTAGAAATCATCTTCCAAAACTCCATAGATTCTAGAATGGTTCCCGTGGATTGGAGGGTAGAAAATGTAACCCCACTAGTTAAGAAAGGAGGGAGAGAGAAAATGGGGAACTACAGACCAGTTAGCCTGACATCAGGGAAAATGCTAGAATCTATTATTAAAGATGTGGTAACAGGGCACTTAGAAAATAAGATTGGACAGAGTCAACACGGATTTATGAAAGGGAAATCATGTTTGACAAATCTGTTAGAGTTTTTTGAGGTTGTAACTAGCAGTATAGATAAGGATGTGGTATGGTGCATTTGGATTTTGAGAAGGCATTCGATAAGGTGCCACACTAGAGGTTATTCAACAAAATTAGGGCTCATGGGATTGGGGTAACATACTAGCGTGGATTGAGGATTGGTTAACAGACAGAAAACAAAGAGTAGGAATAAACGGGTCATTTTCTGGTTGGCAGCCTGCAACTAGTGGGGTACCGCAAGGATGGTGCTTGGGCCCAGCTAGTCACAATCGATATCAATGATTTGGATGAGGGGACCAAATGTAATATATCCAAGTTTGCTGATCCAAAACTAGGTGGGAATGTAAGTTGTGAGGAGGATGCAGACTAAGCGAGTGGGCAAGAACATGGGATGCAATAAAATGTGGAGAATTATGAAGTTATCCACTTTGGTAGGATAAAATAGAAAAGAGTATCTTTTTTAAATCGTGAGGGATTGGGAAATGTTGGTGTTCAGAGAAACCTGGGTTTCCTTGTACACGAATCACTGAAAGTTAAATACATGTACAGCAAGCAATTAAGAAAATGGTATGTTGGCCTTTGTTACAAGAGGATTTGAGTACAAGAGTAAAGACGTCTTACTGCAATTATATTGGGCCCTGGTGAGACCTGGAGTAATGTGTACAGTTTTGGTCTTCTTACCGAAGAAGGATATACTTGCCATAGAGGGAGTGCAACAAAGGTTCACCAGACTGATCCCTGGGATGGGAGCATTATCCTATGAGGAGAGATTGAGTTGGCTAGGCCTATATTCTCTCGAGTTTAGAAGAATAAGAGCTGATCTCATTGAAACATACAAAATTCTTACAGGGCTTGACAGGGTAGATGCAGGGAGGATGCTTCTTCTGGCTGGGGAGTCTAGAACCAGGTGTCACAGAATAAGGGGTCGGCCATTTAGGACTGAGATGAGGGGTAATTTCTTCACTCAGAGGTTAGTGAATCTTTGGAATTCTCTACCCCAGAGGGCTGTAGAAGCTCAGTCTTTGAGTATATTCAAGACAGAGATCGATAGATTTTTGGATACTAAGGGAATCAAGGGATCTGGGGATAGTTCAGGCAAGTGGAGTTGAGGTAGAAGATTAGCCATGATCTCATTGAATGGCACAGCAGGCTTACTCCTGCTCCTAATTCTTATGTAAGTGGAGATTGTTTCTTCACATCGACCCTATTAAACCTCATTATCATTTTAAAGATCTCTATCAGGTCTCCTCTTTGAGAGAAAAGAACCCCAGCCTGCTCAATCTTTCTTGATGGTTGCATCCTCTCAATTCTGGTATCAGTATAAATCTTTTATCTTTTTCCATTGCTTCAATGTCCTTTTTGTAGTATGGAGACCAGAACTGAATACAGTACTTCAAATGTGCTGTAACCATGGATCGATATAAATTTAACATTACATCCCTGCTTTTGTATTTTATTCCTTTAAAAATGACCACCAGTACTTTGTTTGGCACACTTTATGGCCTTATCAGCTTGCATTGGTATTTTAAACAATTTATGCAACTGCATTTCCAGTTCTCTTTGCCCTTCTATCAACGTTCCCTTTAAGCTACATAGTCACGCAGCACTCTGCAGGTCATGCGAAGCCAGTGAGCCGGCTTTTAAATAGAAAAACCGTGCATACGCGGAATTACGAATGGCCCCCAAAAAATGAGGGGCATTGCCCTCTACCCCATTTAGTGAATTATCTTCCAAGAAATAAGTGGCCTCCTTATTTCTCCTACCAACAAGAACCAGCTCACACTTCGTTATAGTGAATTTCATTAAGCATTTATCCACCTACTCTACAGACTTGTTTATGTCTTCTTGTATTTTGGTGCTGGAAGAACTGCTATAATCTATATAGAATGTCAAGTTCTTATAACCACCAAAGCGGTGAAAACACTCATCCAACTCAAAAAAATATGACTGACAATATTCTGTTGAAGCTGGAATTAAGAAACTACTTTGGACTGAAGCTTAGGACAAAGTCGGAGAACTGTACAATCAAAATCCAGATTACAGCTCATCATCAAATGTCACAGGTTACTTAGCAAAAACAGAACGATCAACAGTGTAGTTTTCTTCAAAGAAAAAATTAACTTACAAGAACAGAGATGGAAAGTAAAGATAAATTAATTTGTGCAGAACCAAATTTGGATCTCAAGGAGGGGTTACAGATGCATGGATAGGTTGTGTTGTCAAACACATTTCATACAGCAAAATATCAGGAGATGATTTATCCCCAATAAAACCTGGTGAGAAAAGATCATGCAAAATCACTACTGTTTCGATGTAGATTCAAACGGAGTTGGAGGAAGAGGAGTACTGAAATTATTTCAGAGTTGAGGAGATACTATAAAACTGATCTGTTTGGAGGACTTACACTGAACAAATTCTGGCTGCTTCAACTAGAAAGGGCTCAATTTTCCCCAATGCCGTTTTTTAGCGTATTTCAAGAGTTATGCCCGTTCTTCTTGGCCCTGACTACTCCAAAAAAATAACTTGCGTGTTTCCCCGTTCTAATTTTTGAAATTGGCACCATGCAGCCTGTCCTTTAGTTTCGGGGGGGTGGAGCCTAATGTCTGTGCCGAAAAAAATTGACGCCTCCCCCCACCCCCACTTCTGCGCATGCGCGAAAAAAATACGCTTTTTACGTGACTGCTATGGGCGCGCATGCCCAGTACACCTCCTGGTCTGCATAAGGCCATTTTTAAAGAGCCAGATGTGCGTGAGACCTTTGAGTGCTGTGTGGGAACTTTAATTCTCAAAGGAAAAACCGGAGCTGCAATATGCAACGCGGCTCAAGGACCAAGAATTTCTCATAGGACGAAGTGGAGGCACTAGTTACTGTAATTGTGGCCAGATGGCACGAGTTGGACATCAGCAGAGGTCGCATAAAAGTTTCACCAAAAGAAATGAAGAAACGCTGGAACCAACGTGCAGAAGATTACTGTGCAATGGTGACCACCTCAAGATCTGGAGGCCAGTGCAAAAAGAAGTGGCAGGGCCTTGGTCAAGCAGTAGATTCAAATAATATTTTCATTTATTTACTGGAATTGCAATTGTAAATGTGACCATCTGTATGTCCCACCCAGCAGAAAGACACCCTCTCTAAAAAGTTGTTTTTTCATCTTTGCAGAGGAAGGTGGCCCACAACAAAAGATAGAGAACTCGAACAGGAGGAGGCCCGGCAAATCTGCACCCACTGATACCCTTGGAAGAGAGGGTCGCTGCTTTGATAGGTCCTGCCTGGAGAAAAGCAACCACCACTGCACAAGCTGGGCCCACACTCGAGGGCGAGGGTAAGTCCTGCAAATTCCACATTCTGGCTTTGTTAAAAGTCAAGCACTGCACAGGCTAGCCATGCTTCGGTTCATGGGGATGTCTTCGTCAGCTCTGCTTCGGTTGATGCAATGTGCTTTCATCGTGTTCCTTCAAATGAGCCTGCTGTCTGCGCTGTGAGAGCCTACTCATACCACCCTGCCCCCTCCTCTGCTGCTAACTATTTGTCTGTTCTATTATATCTTGCAGAACTTGAGGACAACCCGGACAAGGCTGAAGCCAATGCAGAAAAAGATTCAGACGCAGATGAGCCTGAAGAGGAGAACATCTTCCAATCCCACCTTCCAGATCAACAGTATGGGGGTGAGGCTGAAGGGCAGAGGGAGGATGAAGCCCCACTGTTGCACTCACTCTGGATATGCAGGTGCCAGCCATTGAGGTGCCAGCCACTTTCCTGAGTGGTACGAGTATTGGGATATTCCATGGTTTTGTACAGTCCGAGGCTGCGGGTTCCAGCAAGGCACACCCAGAGCCCCACCGTCCGAGGCTGCGGGTCCTAGTGGGATGCAGCAAGGCACACCAGGGCCCCACCGTCCGAGGCTGTGGGTCCTAGTGGGATGCAGCGAGCCACATCCAGGGTGAGGAGGGAAGGAGAGCTTGATAGCGCTCTCCTGAGGTGCAGGATCTAACAGATATGGTTCAGATGATGGCAATGAGTGTGGAGAGCATTGACCATACATGATCACTCCTGGACACCATCAGCGGGGTGGCTGATGAGGTATCGGGGCTTTGAGAAGAAGTAACAACACTCTCGCGAGAAATAGGAACACTGTCCGGGCACATGAGGGAGGGAATGTCGCAGGTAGCTGGTACACTATCCGGGCACATGAGGGAGGGAATGTTGCAGGGAGCTGATACACTATCGGTGAACATTAGGGATGGAATGTTGCAGGTAGCTGGTACACTATCGGTGAACATGAGGGAGGGAATGTTGCAGGTAGTTGAGACACAGTCAGAGCACGAGGGAGGGAATGTTGGAGTTAGTCGCTGCAATAAGGGAACGCGCTCAGACTCCGCAGCCATTGACGGAATCAACTGCCACTCCCACTCCAATCCCCAGACCAGCCTCTGAAGAGGCTCAAGCCGGGCCTTTCACTTTACCGCCTGCCCACACCCCGCCCCCCACCCCCCATCGCAATCAAGAAATGCACATTACCTAAAATGTTCAAAAGAATAAGCTTGGTACAAACCAGAGAAACACTGCGCCACCGTCTGCGGGCAGGAGTGAAATCACCAAGACCAAGCGCAGTGGGCAGTCTTAGAATAAGGTGGAGGAGAGATGGGTGCAGCCTTTCTTTGCTGCTGTTGTTGTTATTATTATTGTTGTTACTGTTGTAACTGTTCTCAAATTAAAAGTTTTTTGTAAGTGATGTAAATTTACCAAGTTTAAATGTTTGTAAGTGATCTTAACTGGAAACTTTAAAGTTTGATACAAGAATATTTTATTAAAGTTAAGTACAAACAAGTGTTAAACTTTTGAATAAAATATATTTTAAATTATAACAGAATAATTTCCATTATTTGTTCCATTAATACAACACAACATTACGGAACAGGTCCAAACAGTGATCATAGTCCATTTGGAATACTTACCGCTGAGCCTTCAGGCAGCAAAGCATTCATGGATGAGCTGCTAGCGCAAGGCTCGAAAAATTGTTAAAAGGGCACGACGGCCCGCCCTCCTCCGCCGTCGTGCTCCAGGTTCAGGTAGTTGCATGGCTTCCTCCTCCTCATCATCATCTGCATGTTCCTCCTCATCATCAGCCACTCTCATCTCAGGTGGGTCTTTCACTACCAGCTGCTGCTGCCTCATGATGGCCAAGTTATTTTTTGGGGGCATCCGAAACGGAGGAGTACGCTCCATAGACCCTCGCGGTTGACAGTGTCAAAGGCCTTTGTAAGGTCAAAGAAGGCCATGTATAAGAGCTGGTGCTGTTCCCTGCATTTTTCTTGCAGCTGGCGCGCTGTAAAAATCATGTCCGTTGTGCCCCGTAGGGGACGAAATCCAGACTGTGACTCCGGGAGGAGATCCTCAGCCACAGGGAGAAGATGGTTGAGGAGGACTCTAGCGACGACTTTCCCAGTGGCTGATAACAGGGAGATTCCTCTGTACTTGCCGCAGTCGGACTTGTCCCCTTTTTTTAAAGTTGGTCATGATCACTGCATCTCTGAGATCTCTCGGCATGCTCTCCTCCCTCCAGGTGAGAGAGATGAGGTCATGCATTCGTGCCAACAGTGCCTCTCTGCCATACTTCAGTGCCTCAGCGGGGATTCCATCCGCTCCCATAGCCTTGTTGTTCTTAAGCTGTCTTATGGCTTTTTCTACTTCATGCAGTGCTGGGGTTTTACTGAGGTGGTGGCAGGTAGCATGCTGTGGGATAGAGTCGAGGACATTTCAGTGCGCCAGTGCAGCCTTCGGCCGCCAAAGGAAAAGAGTGTTCGAAGACCAGGTCGTCAAATCTGCCATCAAGCTCATGGTCTACAGGGCTGTAGTAGTACCCGCCCTCCTGTATGGTTCAGAGACATGAACCATGTACTGTAGACACCTCAAGTCGCTGGAGAAATTTCACCAACGATGTCTCCGCAAGATCCTGCAAATCCCCTGGGAGAACAAACGCACCAACATTAGCGTCCTCGACCAGGCCAACATCCCCAGCATTGAAGCACTGACCACACTTGATCAGCTCCGCTGAGCAGGCCACATTGTTTGCATGCCAGACACGAGACTCTCAAAGCAAGCGCTCTGCTCGGAACTCCTTCACGGCAAATGAGCCAAAGGTGGGCAGAGGAAACGTTACAAGGACACCCTCAAAGCCTCCCTGATAGGAAAGTGCAACATCCCCATTGGCACCTGGGAGTCCCTAGCCAAAGACGTCCCGAAGTGGAGGAAGTGCATCTGGGAGGGCGCTGAGCATCTCGAGAGGTGGTGTGTGGGGGACCTGACCCATCCACCTCCATGGCACGAACCTGGTATTGCAGTACTTCCAGGAACGGTGCAGTGGCTCTAGGCCTTTTGGCTAAGAGCATTGGCGCAGAGTGATCCTTGATGTGTGCAAGGTGACCTCTGGCGTTTGTGATTTGACAAAGAATTGGAAAGATTGGCTACGAATTTCAAAAAAAAAAAAAAATCTCGAGTCTCATCGCCGAGAGCATGTGGAAATCAAGCGCAGGCAGTGGAAAGAGCGTGCGGCAAACCAGTCCCACCCACCCTTTCCCTCAATGACTATCTGTCCCACCTGTGACAGGGACTGTGGTTCAAGTATTGGACTGTTCAGCCACCTAAGGACTCATTTTTAGAGTGGAAGCAATTCTTCCTCAATTCCGAGGGACTGCCTATGATGAAGTTATGCAGCATGCAGCATACAACAGTGAACTGACCGACAATGTCAGGGGAGTATTGCAAGTAGCCTCTGGAATGGTCCAGGCATTGGATACGCTACTTCAAGATGCCAATGGTCCTCTCTATTACGCTGCGCGTCGCAATGTGCGACATGCTGTATTCCCGGTCAGCTTCCATCTGGCTTACATGTCGGGGCGTCATAAGCCAGGTGGCGACGCCATATTCCTTCAGCTCTGCCCTTCTGGCTGCTGCTGAAACATGGCAGATATAGCACTCTCGCGTATGATGAACGCATCATGGTTGCTCCCAGGGTATCTCACATGTCGTCATAGACGAGCTGCACATTTATGGAGTGCACATTCACAAAGTGGCCAAAACTAATGGGAGGACAGAAGATTGGGAAGCTTTTTAAGCCAGCAATGAATGACTAAAAAAATGATTAAGAAAGGGAAGCTAGGCTATGAAAGTAAACTAGCATGAAATATAAAAACAGATAGCAAAGTTTCTAGGTATATAAAAAGGAAAAGAGTGCCTAAAGTAAATGTTGGTCCCTTAGAGGACGAGACCGGGGAATTAATGATGGGAAACATGGAGATGGCAGAAACTCTGAACAAATATTTTGTATCAGTCTTTAGAGTAGAGGACACTAAAAATATCCCAACAGTGGATAGTCAAGGGGCTATAAGGGAGGAGGAACTTAACACAATCACAATGACTAAGGAGGTGGTACTCAGTAAGATAATGGGACTAAAGGCGGATAAATCCCCTGGACCCGATGGCTTGCATCCTAGGGTCGTAAGAGAAGTAGCGGCAGGGGTAGTGGATGCATTGTTGCAATTTACCAAAATTCCCTGGATTCTGGGGAGGTCCAAGATTGGAAAACTGCAAATATAATGCCCCTATTTTAAAAAAAAATGGCAGACAAAAAGCAGGAAACTATAAACCAGTTAGCCCAACATTTGTGGTTGGGAAATGTTGGGAGTCCATTATTAAAGAAGCAGTAGCAGGACATTTGGAAAAGCATAATTCAGTCAGGCAGAGTCAACATGGATTTATGAAGGGGAAGTCATGTTTGACAAAGTTGCTGGAGTTCTTTCAGGATGAAACGAACAGGGTGGATAAAGGGGATAAGGTGGATGTGGTGTATTTGGACTTCAGAAGACATTTGACAAGGTGCTACATAAAAAATTACTGCACAAGATAAAAGTTCACGGGGTTGGGGGGTCATATATTAGCATGGATAGAACTAACAGAAAACAGAGTCGGGATAAATGGTTCATTCTCGGGTTGGCAATCAGTAATTAGTGGGGTGCCGCAGGGATCAGTGCTGGGACCCGAACTATTTACAATCTATATTAACAACTTGGAAGAAGGGACTGAGTGTAACGTAGCCAAGTTTGCTGACGATACAAAGATGGGAGAAAAAGCAATGTGTGAGGAGGACACAAAAAATCTGCAAAAGGACATAGACAGACTAAGTGAGTGGGTAAAAATATGGCAGACCGAGTATAATGTTGGAAAGTGTGATGTTATGCACCTTGGCAGAAAAAAAAATTGAAGACCAAGTTATTATTTAAATGGAGAAAAATTGCCAAGTGCTGCAGTATAGCGGGACCTGGGGCATGAAACACAAAAGGTTAGTATGCAGGTACAGCAAGTGATCAGGAAGGCCAATGGAATCTTGCCCTTTATTGCAAAGGGGATGGAGTATAAAAGCAGGGAAGTCTTGCTACAGTCATACAGGGTATTGGTGCGGCCACACCTAGAATACTGTGTACAGTTTTAGAAACATAGAAAATAAGTGCAGGAGTAGGCCATTCGGCCCTTCGAGCCTGCATCGCCATTCAATGAGTTCATGGCTGAACATGCAACTTCAGTACTCCATTCCTGCTTTCTCGCCATACCCCTTGATCCTCCTAGTAGTGAATTGGCCTCAACAACTTTCTGTGGTAGAGAATTCCACAGGTTCACCACTCTCTGGGTGAAGAAGTTTCTCCTCATCTCCTAAATGGCTTACCCCTTATCCTTAGACTGTGTCCCCTGATTCTGGACTTCCCCTGCATCTAACCTGTCGAAACCAGTCAGAATTTTAAACGTTTCTATGAGAACCCCTCGCATTCTTCTGAACTCCAGTGAATACAAGCCCAGTTAATCCAATCTTTCTTTTATATGTCAGTCCCGCCATCCCGGGAATCAGTCTGGTGAACCTTCGCCGCACTCCCTCAAGAGCAAGAATGTCCTTCCTCAAGTTAGGAGACCAAAACTGTACACAATACTCCAGGTGTGGCCTCACCAAGGCCCTGTACAACTGTATTAACACCTCCCTGCCCCTGTACTCGAATCCCCTCGCTATGAATGCCAACATGCCATTTGCTTTCTTAACCGCCTGCTGTACCTACATGCCAACCTTCAATGACTGATGTACCATGACACCCAGGTCTCTTTGCACCTCCCCTTTTCCTAATCTGTCACCATTCAGATAATAGTCTGTCTCTCTGTTTTTACCACCAAAGTGGATAACCTCACATTTATCCACATTATACTTCATCTGCCATGCATTTGCCCACTCACCGAACCTATCCAAGTCACTCTGCAGCCTCATAGCATCCTCCTCACAGCTCACACTGCCACCCAACTTAGTGCCATCCACAAATTTGGAGATACTACATTTACTCCCCTCATCTAAATTATTAATGTACAATGTAAACAGCTGGGGCCCCAGCACAGAACCTTGCAGTACACCACTAGTCACTGCCTGCCATTCTGAAAAGTACACATTTACTCCTACTCTTTGCTTCCTGTCTGACAACCAGTTCTCAATCCATGTCAGCACACTACCCCCCAGTCCCATGTGCTTTAACTTTGCACATTAATCTCTTGTGTGGGACCTTGTCGAAAGCCTTCTGAAAGTCCAAATATACCACATCAACTGGTTCTCCCTTGTCTACTCTACTGGAAACATCCTCAAAAAATTCCAGAACATTTGTCAAGCATGATTTCCCTTTCACAAATCCATGCTGACTTGGACCTATCATGTCACCTCTTTCCAAATGCGCTGCTATGACATCCTTAATAATTGATTCCATCATTTTATCCACTACTGATGTCAGGCTGACTGGTCTATAATTCCCTGTTTTCTCTCTCCCTCCTTTTTTAAAAAGTGGGGTTACATTGGCTACCCTCCACGCGATAGGAACTGATCCAGAGTCTATGGAATGTTGGAAAATCACTTTCAATGCATCCGCTATTTCCAAGGCCACCTCCTTAAGTACTCTGGGATGCAGTCCATCAGGCCTTGGGGATTTATCGGCCCTCAATCCCATCAATTTCCCCAACACAATTTCCCGACTAATAAGGACTTCCCTCAGTTCCTCCTTCTTACTGGACCCTCTGACCCCTTTTATATCCGGAAGGTTGTTTGTGTCCTCCTTAGTGAATACTGAACCAAAGTACTTGTTCAATTGGTCTGCCATTTCTTTGTTCCCCGTTATGACTTCCCCTGATTCTGACTGCAGGGGACCTACGTTTGTCTTTACTAACCTTTTTCTCTTTACATATCTATAGAAACTTTTGCAGTCCATCTTAATGTTCCCTGCAAGCTTCCTCTCGTACTCTATTTTCCCTGCCCTAATCAAACCCTTTGTCCTCCTCTGCTGAGTTCTAAATTTCTCCCAGTCCCCAGGTTCACTGCTATTTCTGGCCAATTTGTATGCCACTTCCTTGGCTTTAATACTATCCTTGATTTCCCTTGATAGCCACGGTTGAGCCACCTTCCCTTTTTATTTTTACGCCAAACAGGGATGTACAATTGTTGTAGTTCATCCATGCGGTCTCTAAATGTCTGCCATTGCCCATCCACAGTCAACCCCTTAAGTATCATTCGCCAATCTATCCTAGCCAATTCACGCCTCATACCTTCAAAGTTACCCTTCTTTAAGTTCTGGACCATGGTCTCTGAATTAACGGTTTCATTCTCCATCCTAATGTAGAATTCCACCATATTATGGTCACTCTTCCCCAAGGGGCCTCACACAATGAGATTGCTAATTAATCCTCTCTCATTACACAACACCCATTCTAAGATGGCCTCCCCCCTAGTTGGTTCCTCGACATATTGGTCTAGAAAACCATCCCTTATGCACTCCAGGAAATCCTCCTCCACCGTATTGCTTCCAGTTTGGTTAGCCCAATCTATATGCATATTAAAGTCACCCATGATAACTGCTGCACCTTTATTGCATGCACCCCTAATTTTCTATTTGATGCCCTCCCCAACATCACTACGACTGTTTGGAGGTCTGTACACAACTCCCACTAACGTTTTTTGCCCTTTGGTGTTCTGCAGCTCTACCCATATAGATTCCACATCATCCAAGCTAATGTTCTTCCTAACTATTGCATTAATCTCCTCTTTAACCAGCAATGCTACCCCACCTGCTTTTCCTTTTATTCTATCCTTCCTGAATGTTGAATACCCATGGATGTTGAGTTCCCAGCCCTGATCATCCTGGAGCCACGTCTCTGTAATCCCAATCACATCATATCCGTTAACATCTATTTTCACAATTAAGTCATCCACCTTATTACACATGAAGACACAAAGCCTTCAGGCTTGTTTTTTTAACACCTTTTGTCCTTTTAGAATTATGATGTAGTGTGGCCCTTTTTGTTTCTTGCCTTTGTTTACTCGGCCTTCCACTATTGCTTTTTACCTTTCTACCATCTGTTTCTGACTCCATATTACTTCGCCCTATCTCGCTGCATAGGTTCCCATCCCCCTGCCATATTAGTTTAAACACTCCCGAACTGCATTAGCAAATGTTACCCCTAGGACATCAGTTCCAGTCCTGCCCAAGTGCAGACCGTCCCTTTTGTACAGGTCCCACTTCCCCCAGAACTGTTTCCAATGTCCCAGGTATTTGAATCCCTCCCTCTTGCACCACTGCTCAAGCCACATATTTATTCTAACTATCCTGCTCCCTCTACTCTGATTAGCACGTGGCACTGGTAGCAATCCAGAGATTACTACCTTTGAGGTCCTACTTTTTAATTTAACTCCTAGCTCCCTAAATTCAGCTTGTAGGACCTCTTCCCGCTTCTTACCTATATCGTTGGTACCTACATGTACCATGACAACTGGCTGTTCACCCTCCCTCTCCAGAATGCTCTGCAGCCGCTCCGAGACATCCTTGACCCTTGCACCAGGGAGGCAACATACCATCCTGGAGTCTCGGTTGCGGCCGCAGAAACTCCTATACATTCCCCTTACAATAGAGTCCCCTATCACTATAGCTCTTTTGGTTTCCATATTTAAGAAAGTGTGGATATCTGAATGGAATATATGGAATTAAGGACAGTAAAGTAAACGGGATATATGAAAATGTATAAGCCATGGAAGAATAGCTGGGAGAATGTCAGATTGCAAATAGTGCAACATCAGCATAGCTAACAGTCTTTCTCAAGGTTTCAAGTCACTAATCCTGCCAATAACATCTAATTGTAACATGAATAGTCACACCACTAGATTGGAACATTTAGAGGCAATGCTTGAGCTTTCAAGAAAAACATCTCATATAGATTGACTAATGAGTGGCTGAGTTAGACTGTCAATCCATTTGTATTTTGTTATCTGATTTCAAAACTGTATAACTGTTAACGCTTTACGATGTAACTTCACCTATCCGTAGGGAGTGTGTACGCTCTATCCAGAGGGTATATCTTCTGTCGGATAGGTCTTACTGGCCGGTAATAAAGACTGCTTTGTTCAAAGCACAAGAGGTATTCGACTCAGTAATTTTACTGAACCAGATTGAGGTAAAAGAATCCAGGAATTTACATTTGGTGTCAGAAGTGGAATCTCAACGGACGACTGCCGAAAACTTGCGAATTAAGAGCCAGACTAGCCTTGGACGAGACGAGGGGAAAGTGGCCACTGGAGTGAGTATGATTTCAATACTGCTCCAGTTTCCCCCGGTTTCAAAAGTCTGAGGAAAGTTTAGCCACTCGCTGGTTCTCAGGTAGTGTCTGAACGAGATCCAGGACAATCTGGTGAATACCTTTCAAACTTAGAATAGGGATAGAGATAGGGAAATTGCGCGATGACGCAAACCAAGCGGCGACTTGGAAAGATAGTTATAGCTAGATAGGGATAGATGATCAATCATGGATCCAAAAAAATTAATAGGAAAGAAAAGAGACTCTTGTGAATGTCTGTTTAAATGAGAAATGCTTCTCTGATTTTTACTGTAAAAAAAAGCCGGGGAGTTGTGGTTTGTTTTATCTCAAACAGAATGAAAGTTTGTTTTAACCCTTCGTAGTGTTGTCCTGTATGTGGGTAGTTTAAGAGTGTGAACCTTATTGAATTACGTATATTCGGATGATAAGTTACGGAGCCAGGAAATGCACAAAGGATAGGTTTGTTAAAAAAAAAAAGAAAAAATTACATGGTCCCGGTGGTTAAAAAAAAGAAAAACTTGTTGAAAGAAAACATTCAGAGAAGGCACAGCAAAACAACTGAGATGGATTCAAAAGGATTTAAAAAAAAAAATTATATTAAATAACACGACCTTGAGGCTGGAACAATTGAGATAACGAAAATCAGTCCACAGCCTACGTGCCAGACTTCTCTCTAGTTATAAAAAAAAGTAACGTACTAAATAGGTGCTGAAAGAAAAAAATGTTCTGAGATTTTAAATTATGAAAAAAATAAATCACTCCTGTCCAGTTGGCAGAAAAACTCCATTAAATTAGGGCTTTCATTGACTGATTGAATTTAAACTGCGCAGTAACGCGAAAGGATAGGGAAATTTGGAGACTGAAAGAAATTAATTGAGGCTCATAAGAAATCAAATTTAGAAACTTAGGCTCACAGGGAATAAAATGGGGATTTAAATAGAGGATAGGTGTTCAACTCAGGTACGACGTCGACCTTGAATATCACTTGGCCCGTCTAGGCTCTGATTGAATTTAAAAAAAAAACCCCCGCAGCAACTCGGAAGGTAGGGCCGACGCGAACGCGCAGCGGCACAGACGCACAAACAACGCGAGACGCGCAGCGGTGCGAGCGTGCGGCCGAGAGGAGAAGGGCCGAAGCGAACGCGCAGGGAAGCGAACGCGCAGTGACGTAGACGCGCAGTATGTAAACGCGCGGTGACGTAAACGCGCAGTGACGCCGACGCGTAGTGACGCAGAGGCGCAGCAAGGCGAATCGCGAAAGTCAGTAAGTCTTTGTAAGTCTTAAGTGTTTAGAGTTTTAAGTAAAGTTTTAAGTATCCTAAATCGCGCGGCGACGTGGGTAAGTGTTAGAAGTCTTTGTCTATCTTGTATTGAAATCGCGCGGTGACGCGAACCGCGCGGCGACGCGGGTAAGTGTTAGAAGTCCTTGTTTATCTTTTAAAGTTTTAAGTATCTTAATTCGCGCGGCGACGCGAGCCACGGGTCGACGCGGATTGCGCGGCGACGTGAACTGCGAGGCAACGCGGATTGCGCGGCGACATGAACTGCGAGGCGACATGGGAGTTTTAAGTATCGCGCGGTGACGCGAACCGCGCGGCGACGCGGGTAAGTGTTAGCATTAGTAAAGTTTGGTTATTTGGAGTTAGTTAAAGTCAGTGTTAGTTTCTGTAAAGTCTGTGTCTATTTTTAAGTTTGTTTAAATTGCACGACGACACGAACGCGTAACGACACGGTAATACGAGGGGCAGTGTGAAAATGGGTAATCAGTTAGATAAAACCACGGATGCGGATAGTCCGCTACAAAAGTTATGTGAGGAATTCCCTGAAAGAGCTGAAGACTTTAGAAAATTATCAGGAGCCCTGAATAAATTATTAGGGGGTGACCAGTGGCCTCTAGGTGGCACTAGAAGCGTAGAGGTAAAAAAAAAAGCACAGGGATTGTCAAAAAAAATTAATTAAAAGATGCATCACTTCTGTCAAGTTGGCAAACAAATGCTATTAAATTAGGACTTGCATTGACAGAGGGAACACATGTTAAAACTGTAGACGTCTTAAAGAAAGACGAGAAACTTGCTAAGAGATCCTCTGGGACCTCTGAGAAAGGTATTGATCAACTACAAGTTAAAATGGCTGGCTTTGTGTTAACCGAGGCTGATGATGAAATTGATGAGTGGCCACTGACTCAGCGCCCAACGGCGCCTCCCGCACCCCCTGGCCTCTTGCTCCAGTCCTCTTCCCAACACCCTCCACCTAACACTCCGGTAAAAAGAGTTAAAAATAACCCCATACCACTAAAGCAACAAACCCGAACTGACTCCTCATCCTCTGATAGCGATTCGGATCCCCAGTTTACAAGCAATATAGCCGAAAGGACCAGATCTCACACTCGAAAGGGCAGAACTATATCTCGACATCACAAACAGTCCTGTAAATTTTCTAGTCAATCTACCAGTCCAAGTTGTGAAAGACATAGCAAACACCCCCACCGATCGAGACGCAGAACTGTCAAGCAGTCAGACAGCTCTGAAACATCCTCCGGCCTAGAAATTATTTCCAAGATCCCAAAGTCCCGACACCAATTCCCTGTCAGACCAATGCCAAACCCTGATGCACAACAAGCTGTAGACCACCTCTCTATAGATGTCTGTGATCTTCAAACAACTATTTGATTGCTCATGCTATCCAGACAGATGGAGAGGACAGTTAGATATTATTGGCAGGAAAAGAAAGGGGAGGGGGGAGGTGCGCCCCCAACCCGGGTCAAGACTGAATACGTGACTAGAAAGGAAGAGCCATCTCGGGAGGAAGGATCAATAGAACCGCAGTGTTGCATATAGGATTGGATGGATAAGCAAGGATACGGTTATACTAAACAACCAAATGGCCCGAGCCCTGCTAATAAACCTCCCTATTGTCCCCGGCATGGTATGGGAAGAGGCCGGGACTGGGTAAGAGGAATTGACTGTTTTAATTGTGGGCAGGAAGGACATTGGAATAAAAATTGCCCCTACCATCAGCATGGAAAAGGAAGAGGAGGAAGAGGAGGGGGGGGGCAAGGGGGGAGAGGAGGATCTTACACTAACTTCTCCCAGAACAACCCCTTTGGTCAATTGTCCCCCGATTGACTACGCAGCTTGATTGTGCAGGGATCCTCCCCGGACGACGAACCCATTCTGAATGAGTGGCAACCCTTTTTGATAGATACGGGAGCCTTCATGTCTTCTGTACAATCAAAGCTTAAACTTCCTGCCTCTACTGAAACACAAGAACTTTCAGGATTCCTGGGACAAATATCGACATTCCCAGTATCAGAACCGGTTAAAATGGGTTACCAGGAAGAATCGGTGGAACATCGAGTTGTTATCACAACCAATCTGGACTGTAACTTGATGGCTAGAGACCTCCTTTGCAAATTCCAGTTGCATTTGGAGTATGGAGATTATTGTAAAACAGGAAACCCTTAAGCGGCAGTATTATACCACTAGAACCCCTCAGTGGTGGTCTCTGGACCTGCCGCAGGCACCCTATCACGTGACCCTAGCATACGATCCCAGTGGAAAGAATCAGGACCTGCAGAACTTTTATCAGGATCACGAAGGGGAAGTGAAGGGAATTTTATTAAGGGCTAGAGTGACTGAACTGGAAAGAGAGGCAGATTTTGTGGAAGTGGATAAGAATCTGTGGAAACAGCCCCTAACAATAGCACCGCATATTGCTCGTGAAGTATTAGCCCCTCACCATGCTAAAGATTTGGGAGTTATGGTACGCAAGGCCATAGATGAGGCTGACCCTACCAGCCGGGATGTGCAAATCGTAAAACATGGCCGAACAGTCCAATTTCATGGGGACCCCGAGAAGGTCTTAAGGACTCTTCAGCATCATACTGGCTCCGGCATACCTGACTATGTGGATCCTCATGTGTGGGCAGAGAACCCCTCCCAAGTGGGTTATACTCCCATTGATCCGATTGAGATCCCAGTGCAGGGCAATCCGACAGAACCCACTGAAATCACAGGCAATCCTAAACTGACCTTTCGGCACTGTACTGCAATTAATCCGGCCTGTTTTCTTACTGAGCCACCCCAAGATGAGGAAGAACCCAGTCATGATTGCTTATCTTTAATTTAAGAGGCCACATCAGTCAGGAAAGATTTAGTTGATGGAAGATCCAGTCTGTATTCTTACTGAGCCACCCCAAGATGAGGAAGAACCCAGTCATGATTGTTTATGTATGTTGACAGAAGTACTTCTATTAATCCAGAAGATACACGAATCTCAGGATACGCCATAGTAAACCAGGAGAATCAGGTCTTGGAATCTGCCGCTTTGAGACCGCTTATTCTGCCCAACAAGCTGAACTATTCGCCCTTACCAGAGCCTGTATCCTGGCTAAAGAACTCAAAGTTAATATCTATACCGATTCTGGGTATGCCTTTGGGGTGGTCCATGATTTCGGACAATTATGGAAAAATAGAGGATTCCTAACCTCACAGGGGAATGAGATATCTCATAAACAGTTAGTATCTGATTTGTTGCAAGCCCTCATGTTCCCCAAACGCATTGCCATTGTCAAATGTACCGCCCATACTACCGGAAATTCTCTGGTTGATATAGGGAATTGTTGTCCTGACCAAGAGGCCAAACAGGCCTCTCGTGACCAACAGATGGTAGTGCCCAAAATTATGAGTCAGACTAAAAATCCTGCGAAGGATAAGTTAGCCTCGGAAAAACCAATGCCAACCATCCAAGATGTTATAAAAGCACAGGAGGACGCTCCTGAAAAAGATAAACTGTTGTAGAACTATTATGCATGTACTTATGACAATGTTTCTAAACTCTGGACCACTCCCGCGGAACAGACTTGCATGTCTGACGAGTTGGCCTCATGGGTTATAGAATGTCTGCATTTTGCTACTCATTGTGGAGCAAGGGCAACAAGTGATACGCTTTTGGCTACTTGGTGGCACCCTAAACTCCAGGCGCTCACCCAGAACATCAGTAGTCGTTACCTGGTTGGCCAGCAACATAATCCAGGGAAGGGAGTCCCCTGTGATTGGGGTAAAACGCCCCTACCCGAAGGTCCCTTTGAGACATTTCAGTTGGACTACATTGAGTTGCAAAAAGTTCAGTGTTACAAATATGTGTTAGTAATAGTAGATGTATTTAGCAGATGGATTGAAGCCTACCCTAACCTGGACAATAAGACTCAGACTGTTGCTAAGGTGTTAATGAGGGAAATTGTTCCTAGATATGAGATCTCAGCTAGACTGATGACCACCTATGTTCTTTCTCTGACTCAGGCTCTGCGACTAGTTCACAACCAGGTTCAAGATGCTCACCTCGACCTCCCAGTTTTACCCGAATTGTCCCTCGTGGCACCAGGGAAGTATGGATTCGGAAGGGATTAGAGCCACAATGGGAGGGGCCTTTTTAGGTGTCACTCACTACCCCCACTGCAGCCAAGGTTGAGGGGAAAAGTGCCTGGGTTCACCTGCACCACTGCAAGCTCATCACCATTTAAACAAATTTTGCTGGTTAGTCTAATTCCTGTTTCTGTTCCAGATCTCCTCTTCCCCATAGCTGAACAAGGCAGTTGAAGGAGGATCAGTTTGAACTTTTACCCGTAAGACAGCCAAATACACTGACGGAGACCTGAAGAAGGGAAACGGGAAAACAGAACTCTTTTTATCAGCTAAATAATTGGACTATTTATAAGATGAGACTGTGTCTGTATGCCACTGTCTGTATAATAGTGTTGAGATGACAGTTTTGGCGCACGGGAAGGAAGACAAAGGCGAGAGCTCCATGTAAACACCTTTTTGTATATGTCTTACGTTTATGCGGAAAAAGGGCACTTCACTAGATGCTGGGTGTGTTCACATATCCCTATACATTCCAAAGGGGGAATTCCTTTGCGCACCGTTCCCCTGACCCTAACTGAGACTGTTAGATGGATTCAAAGAAAAGATATTGGAACAGGTAGCTAACCGCACTGCTGAGGCTCTGGAGGGCATCACAGCTGAAATGGTAGCGATAAGGACTGTAGCATTACAAAACCGAATGGCCCTCGATTACCTGTTAGCTGAGAAAGGGGGAACGTGTGCCCTGATAGGATCTGAATGTTGTACTTACATTCCTGATAGTTCAGAAAACGTAACCCACCTTGCCGATCACATAAGGAGGGAGGTGAAGAAGTTATCCACACCAGCAAAAGAACTTAGCAGGTTTGATTGGTTTCTGGGTGGATCTTGGAGATCCTATCTAATACATGGGGCAATTGTTCTCATCGTAATAATAATTACTTGCTGTTTGATTGTTGGTTGCCTTAACCTCTGCTGTAAAGTAATGATGACAAGGTTAGCAGACCCTCTTGTGGTCAAGGGTTCCCGGGTTATGATCCAACAAACTAGAGAACTACTCAACAATGCAATACTCCTAGAATGATCCTAAATGTTATCATAGAATGATAAAAGGAGGGATGTGGATATCTGAACGGAATATATGGAATTAAGGACAGTAAAGTAAACGGGATATATGAAAATGTATAAGCCATGGAAGAATAGCTGGGAGAATGTCAGATTGCAAATAGTGCAACATCAGCATAGCTAACAGTCTTTCTCAAGGTTTCAAGTCACTAATCCTGCCAATAACATCTAATTGTAACATGAATAGTCACACCACTAGATTGGAACATTTAGAGGCAATGCTTGAGCTTTCAAGAAAAACATCTCATATAGATTGACTAATGAGTGGCTGAGTTAGACTGTCAATCCATTTGTATTTTGTTATCTGATTTCAAAACTGTATAACTGTTAACGCTTTACGATGTAACTTCACCTATCCGTAGGGAGTGTGTACGCTCTATCCAGAGGGTATATCTTCTGTCGGATAGGTCTTACTGGCCGGTAATAAAGACTGCTTTGTTCAAAGCACAAGAGGTATTCGACTCAGTAATTTTACTGAACCAGATTGAGGTAAAAGAATCCAGGAATTTACAAAAGGATATACTTGCTTTGGAGGCAGTTCAGAGAAGGTTCACTCGGTCGATTCCGGAGATGAGTGGGCTGACTTATGAGGGAAATTGAGTAGGTTGGGCCTTTACTCATTGGAATTCAGAAGAATGAGAGGTGATCTTATCGAAATGTATAAGATTATGAGGGAGCTTGACAAGGTGGATGCAGAGAGAATATTTCCACTGATAGGAGAGACTAGAACTAGGACGCAAAATCTTAGAATAAGGGGCCACCCATTTAAAACTGAGATGAGGAGGAATTTCTTCTCTCAGAGGGTTGTAAATCTGTGGAATTCACTGCCTCAGAGAGCTGTGGAAGCTGGTTCATTGAATAAATGTAATACAGATTTAGATAGTTTAGACCGATAAGGGAATAAGGGGTTATAGAAAGCAGGCAAGGAAGTGGACCTGAGTCCATGATTGGAACAGCCATGATTGTATTAAATGGCGGAGCAGGCTCGAGGGACCATATGACCTACTCCTGCTCCTATGGCTAACAAGGGAAATTAGGGATAGTGTTAAATCCAAGGGAGAGGCATATAAATTGGCCAGAAAAAGCAGCAAACCTGAGGACTAGAAGAAATTTAGAATTCAGCAGAGGAGGACAAAGGGTTTAATTAGGAGAGGGAAAATAGAGTATGAGAGGAAGCTTGGTGGTAACATAAAAACTGACTGCAAAAGCTTCAATAGATATGTGGAGAGAAATGATTAGTGAAGACAAACGTAGGTCCCTTGCAGTCATATTCAAGTGAATTTATAATGGGGAACAAAGAAATGGAAGACCAACTGAACAAATACTTTGGTTCTGTCTTCACAAAGGAAGACACAAATAACCTTCCGGAAATACTAGGGGACCGAGGGTCTAGCGAGAAGGAGGAACTGAAAGAAATCCTTATTAGTCAGGAAATTGTGTTAGGGAAATTGATGGGACTGAAGGCTGATAAATCCCCAGAGCTTGATAGTCTGTATCCCAGAGTACTTAAGGAAGTGGCCCGAGAAATAGTGGATGCATTGGTAATCATTTTCCAACAATTTATCGACTCTGGATCAGTTCCTATAGACTGGGCGTAGCTAATGTAACACCACTTTTTTTAAAAAGGGAGAGAGAAAATGGGGAATTATAGACCGGTTAGCCTGACATCAGTAGTGGGGAAAATGTTGGAATCAATTATTAAAGATGAATAGCAGCACATTTGGAAAGCAGTGACGGGACCGGTCCAAGTCAGCATGGATTTATGAAAGGGAAATCATGCTTGACAAATCTTCTAGAATTTTTTTGAGGATGTAACTAGTAGAGTGGATAAGAGAGAACCAGTGGATATGGTGTATTTGGACTTTCAAAAGGCTTTTGACAAGGTCAAGAGATTGGTGTGCAAAATTAAAGCACATGGTATTGGGGGGTAATGTATTGACGTGGATAGAGAACTGATTGGCAGACAGGAGGCAGAGAGTCGGGATAAACGGGTCCTTTTCAGAATGGCAGACAGTGACTAGTGGGGTGTCGCAGGGCTCAGTGCTGGGACCTCAGTTATTTACAATATACATCGATGATTTAGATGAAGGAATTGAGAGTAATATCTCCAAGTTTGCAGGTGACATTAAGCTGGGTGGCGGTGTGAGCTGTGAGGAAGATGCTAAGAGGCTGCAGGGTGACTTGGACAGATTAGGTGAGTGGGCAAATGCATGGCAGTTGCAGTATAATGTGAATAAATGTGAGGTTATCCATTTTGGTTGCAAAAACATTAAGGCATCCAGACACTCTCACATCACACAGCGACCACATGTTTCAGGCTTCAGCTGTCTCCCCATAATAAACCGAACTGCTTTCTTTTAAAAGTTTTAATAAAATCAAATACAGCAACTGAGTGATTTAACCCCACAAATATAATTTTAGATTAACCGTACCTCAAATCTAAACTCTTGCTGAGATTAAACTGCTTTTCAGACCTTTTTCACTTCACTAGTCTCTCGCCAGCATGCTCAAATTTATATTGTTTCAACTTGTACAATAGGCACACTGCCACAAGAAAAAGCAGCTAATCACACCACTTATATAATCAGCTAATTAACCTCATGGGAGCATTTGAACAATATGTTGTGTCACTTCTGCATCAGTCACAAAGTTGATGAAACCAAGGGTTTGACAACAGCTACAATATGTGGTCACGGTGACTAGATTGTTGACTGACAACTCTACAGTGGAGTTATTCTTACAAGAACAGACCTTGGGCTCAATTTTCCCCCGTTACCGCTGCCGTTTTTTTGGCATAAATTTAAATATCCAAGTTTCCCCAAAGTTTTTGCACCATCATAATTCAGTTAGGTACAATTTTTTTTAGGTTAGTATTTTTTGGTATCATGGGGCGTAACCTGATGTCTGCACCAGTTTTTCACATTTAAGCAAGTTTGACCAACTTACATGTTTCCTAGGACAGCGTATGAGAACACTCCCAAAAACCTTCTGGGCACTTAAGAAAAACCAGCACACATTAAAAAATCAGCGCAGAAAGACGCCATTATTTTTAGGCGAAGCTTTGGAGGAAGTCAAGAAGACAAAGAATATGCATCATGAAGCTTCATTTTTTTCAAAGTCAGAAGGGAGAAAATGGAAGTCGAATGCAATTCTTTAATTTTTGATTTTTTTCCAAGTACCACGCCATCACTGAATGTCTCCTCACTGGGCTCGAGCGTCGGTTGGCAGAATTGCTCCCTCGCCCAGATACGGGCTAGGCTTCAAAAGAAGTGTGTGGGGGTCGGGGGAGGGGCTGGAAGCTGAACTGAAGGGATGAGAAGCCTTAGACATACAGCAACTTCAAAAGAAGCCCTGGAGGGATGCAGGGGTGGGGGAGTGGGGGTGATGGACACTGAGCCCCTGTGTCCTGGTGAGGGAACGATTCTGCCGGCCGACCCTCGGGCCCGGTGAGGAGACATTCGGTCAGTGGTGGGGTGGTACTTTGAAAAAAAAATCAAAAATTTAAAAATTGCATTAGACTTTGTTGCCCCAAATGTCTTAATTGAATGCCTAGTTTCCCGTTCTAAGCAAGCCTATTGCACATGCACAGACAAGGGCGTCGACCTTGGCGGGAGAGAGAGAGAGAGAGAGCGAGAGCGAGAGCGAGAAGAAGGTTTGAGTGCATCTAAAAAAAAGTCCGATATTCTCGAGCTCCTTGGAGCTCGATGTCTGCTTGGCGCGGCGCGCTCTTCGCAGCAGGGGGCGGAGCCTAACACTCGCGCCGATTTTCTAAGTAGCAGGGGGCGGGTACAATTTAAATTAGCCTTCGTGGTGCCGGCAACCCTACGCGTGCGCGTTGGAGCGTGCGCGCACGCACAATCTCAAACAAACATTGGCACTCGGCCATTTTTAAAAGGACTGCAGAAAAAGTGAAGATTTGTTTCTTGGACCCCTGCAAAGGCCTGTAATTTAATTTTTTTTTATATTTGTGTGTGTGAGGGAGTGCTTTTAGCAGCACTGCTGAATAAATCACCTGCTGAAATCAGTGAGTTCAGCTTTTCACTGCTAAACTTGCAGAACCGGTGTTGCATTGGTGCATGCAAATTAAGGACTGTGTGTTTGGAGAAATAAGAGTGCCAATTCAACTTTGCAATGGATCAGCGTTCACCAAGAACAAAGAATTTCTTGCATGAGGAAGTGGAGATATTAGTCAACGTAATTGAGCAGAGATGGCAGGAGTTAGATACCAGCAACAGAGCTCGCATAAAAGTGCCACCTAAAGAAATGAAGAAACGCTGGAACCAAGTTGCAGAAGATTACTGTTCAGTGGTGCATACCAGGAGATCTGGAAGTCAGTGTAAAAAGAAATGGCACGACCTTGGTCAAGTAGTTAGTGTAAGTAATATTTCCCATTTTTAATTTAATCGACGTGGGTAAGGTCTCCTGCCCATCAACCTACGGGCTACAACGTTCCTGGTGCGGTGAGCTCTAATCAATTCTCTCCTATGCAGTGAATTGATGGCAAACCATTGCATAATACGTGGTGTTGACAATGCAGCACCCATTCTGCAAATTTAAATATAAAACTGTCGATGTGGCTGCCTCTCCCTGTCCAAATGGCCTCAGTCCCCCTCACAGCTCGAAGGCTGCTGCTGTATCTTCGGCTGCCGTTGAGCCACTGACGCCGCCCCTAAAGCGTGGCCGAATGGCCTCAAGCACCATAAAGAGCTGCGCGTGTCAGGTGTTGATTCTTCAGCTGCCGGCCAGCCACTGACGCCGCTGATATCTTATGGCCGAATAGCCTCACGTCCGTCCGCTGCTGATTCTTCGGCTGCTGGCCAGCCACTGACGCCGCTGATATCTCATGGCCGAATGGCCTCGGGTCCGTCCGGTGCTGCTTCTTCGCGGCCAGCCACGAAGAGAATGAATGCCTGCCTCAAGCACTGCAGCTCAGCTTGAAGCTTGCTGCCGCTGCCGTCGAGACACTGACGCCACACCCCTGCCTGTCTCCAACATGAAAGGCCTGCCTGAAGCACAGCAGCTCGAAGGCTGATGCTATTTCACACAGGTAGGAACACGGTTTATTTAATCTTTTCTTTGCTTATAAATTTTAATTCAGGTTGGATTTATTTGTATTTGTATAAGTATAACTAAGGATTGATTGTAGAATTTAATGACTTCCCTTCCCCCATTTCCCTACGCCTAATTTGTAACCTACGCCTGATTTTCTAAAGTGTAGACAAGGTTTTTTCGAGCGTACAAAAATCTTCACTTACTCCATTCTAAGTTAGTTTGGAGTAAGTTTTCACTGACGAAACTTTGAAAACAGGCGTAAGTGGCCGGACACGCCCCCTTTTGAAAAAAATTCTGTTCCAAGGTGAAACTGTTCTAACTGACTAGAACTGGAGCAAACTAAATGTCGAGAATTCCGATTTCTAAGATACTCCGTTCTACACCAGTTGCTCCTAAAAATCAGGAGCAAATCATGTGAAAACTTGGGGCCCATATCTCTGTAATCTCCTCCAGTCCCACAACCAGCCCTGCCCCCCTCCCCCACCGAAATAGCCACGCTCCTCTAATTCTGCCCTCTTGAACGTCCTTGATTATAATCGCTCAGCCATTGGTGGCCGTGCCTTCAGCTGCCTAGATCCGAAGCTCTGGAATTCCTCTCTAAATCTCTTCTCTCCTTCAAGACGCTCCTTAAAACCTACCACTCATCTACCCTAATGTAACCTTATGTGGCTCTGGTTTGATAACATTCTATTGAAGCGCCTTGGGATATTTTACTACATTAAAGGCACTATCTAAATACAAGTTATTGTTATTGGTGCAGAGGAAGGGAAATAAGTTAAAAAGAGGTTTGTAAAATTATGAAGTTTTGATTGGATGAACAGGTGAAGAACATTTCCTCTGGTTGGGGAGTCAGTGATGAAGGTTATCACTAAGAGTGAGGAGAAAGGTTTGGAGAAATTTCTTTACACAGAGAACTGTTGGAGCATGGAATGCTTTGCCACAAGGAGTAGTTGAGGTAAAGTCATTTGCATTTTTCAAGAGAAAGGATGAATAGTTGGAGCAAA
This sequence comes from Pristiophorus japonicus, assembly GCF_044704955.1. NCBI lineage: Eukaryota > Metazoa > Chordata > Chondrichthyes > Pristiophoridae > Pristiophorus > Pristiophorus japonicus. The sequence goes on along the minus strand of NC_091983.1, from coordinate 2,186,609 downwards.
GAAATGGCTATGGGGAGACAATAGAACAGTGGTATAAGTTTTGTATTGCTCTAGCACATAGTTGGCACAGACACAATGGGCCAAAATGTATCCTTCCAGGCTGCAAAACTTTTATGGTTTCAGACAATTCCACCAAGTGCTAGAAGATATTTCCTCGATGTCACAGCATTAAAAATTCTCTTCGAGCCTCAGAAATGACTGTTGGATATTTGTGTTGTAAAGACTGCCTTCCATCAAATTGTTATGATGTATGCTGCTACTGGGTGAGCTTGGAATCAGCTTAATACCATTGAATGTTTGGCAACATCAAAAAGCAGCATAAACAGGTATTGTAAGTATCCATTGCAAAAATGGAGCATCATAATATTCCATGAAAATCTTGAACCAAAGATTAAGATGTAGTAAACTGAGTCTACTGTTTACAATGAGCGAAATTGAACTAGATACACAACAGGATATGGAAGGGAGTTGTAAGCAAGCATTAAAATCTGACAGGGCAACATCTCTAGGTGTCTACTCCCTGGCCCAGTACAGATATGATTATCCCATGTATGTGGGGTTGAAGATTGCGAACAATTTACATAATAACCTGAAAAGGGAACAGTATTCAAATGAATTGTTGGAGAACTCTTAATTATAGAGGGTGATAGCCCTACAGTTACTGGCATCTCCCAGTCAAGAAATCTGTACATAAATGCTCTTACTTTGTTGTATAAATTGATGCACTGGAGTATTTAAATGAATACTCAGGATAAGGCCCGAAGGCCTATCTAATCGTAAAAACAAATATTCTAATTTTGAAAAAAATTTAAACTGTCCTTGTTGGAGCTATTTTGTGACACTGCTTTCCCATTAAAAGGGATGGGCAGCATAGAGCCAACCAAGCAATAAACATTGTGTTTTTTGTGCCAACAGTGAGATCACCCAAGTTTATTTATTTATTTATTTTATTCATTCTCAGGATGTGGGTGTCACTGACAAGGCTGGTATTTATTGCCTATCCCTAGTTGCCCTCAGGAAGCTGCAGGTGCATCTTCTTGAACTGCTGCAGTTCGTATGGTGAAAGTACTCCGAACATTGCTGTTAGGTAGGGAATTTCAGGATTTTGACTCAGCATATGGTTGGAGCACAATACTAAAGCAAAATGTCTTTTATAAGTCCACCTTTGCACATAGCTCATGTGAATCCTTGGCAATGAATATGGCCAAAAACTATAATTCTGTAGTTCTTTTGGGGTCTTTTTGGGCCAAACACTATCATTTCTAACTTTTTGGGACTGGCTTCACCAAAAAAGACCAGCTTTTCTGTCCTCATCTTTATTAAACTTTACTTCTGTTTCTCTTTCTTCACTGTTTTTCTCGGTCCCCATTCTGTTTTGCCTCTCCACGTATTTTTCTATTTCCTCTATCACTTCTGTGTTATTTCTCTCCCTCCTCTTCTTTCCATTTTGCTGGATGAACTAGTAATGTGTAGTGTTAATGTTAAACCTTTGCTAATAAACCAACTAGTTCTTCATAGCAATATGTTGCTATGAATTCTTAAGCAAAGAACCCACGAAGCAAATACATTGCATAACATAGGAAATGCCTTCTTTCTTCCCCTACCTCATTTTCCAGACCATCTAGCAGTACAAACTGCTGAGCCAGAAGCCCAGAGAGGGTGGGGGGAGGGGGGGGGGGGGGGCGGAAACAAGCTACTGACAAGGTGCCAGAGAGCAAGAGGGGTGTAATGTATGCACCTGAGAGGATGCTCACAGGTTTGTAGAGCTGTTGAGTTGGGAGTGGCTTAGCCAGTCAAGTGATGTTCACAAGACTCAATAAAACCCCAACCAGTTGGGTTCAGGGGATCCACGATGAGGCAGGTGGTTGTGAGTTGGTGGATGAACTGGTAATGTGTAGTGTGACTGTTAAACCTTTGCTAATAAACCAACTAGTTCTTCATAGTAATGTGTTACTATGAATTCTTAAGCAAATAACACATGAAGCGAATACATTGCATAAGAACACAGGAAATAGGAGCAGGATTAGGCACTATGGCCCCTCAAGCCTGCTCCAACATTCAATAAGATCATGGCTGATCATTGACCTCAACTCCACTTTCCCGCCTGATCCACAAAGCCCTTGATTCTCCTAGACTCCAAAGATCTATCTATCTCAGCCTTGAATATATTCAGAGACCCGGCATCCACAGCCAAAGATTCACAACCCTCTGAGTGAAGAAATTCCTCCTCATCTGCCTTAAATCTGTCTTAACCCTTTATTGTGAGACTGTGCCCTCTAGTTCTAGATACCCTAGCCAGGGAAAACAACCTCTCAGCATCTACCCTGTCAATCCCCTTCAGAATCTTGAATGTTTCAATGAGATCACCTCTCATTCTTCTAAACTCCAGAGAGCCCATTCTACACGATCTATCATAAGACAGACCTCTCATCCCAGCAATCAATCTTGTGAACCTCCGTTGTACTGTCTCCAAGGCAAGTATATCCTTCCTTAGATAAGGAGACCAAAACTGTGATCTCACCAAGGCCGTGTACAATTGTAGCAAGACTTCCTTCCTTACTCTTATACTCCAACTCCCTTGCAATAAAGGACCACATGCCATTTGCCTTCCTTATTGCTTGTTGTACCTGCATTCTAACTTTCTGTGTTTCTTGCACAAGGGCACCCAAATATCTCTGAACATCAACATTTAAAAGTTTTTCACCATTAAAATAATATTATGTTTTTCTATTCTTCCTCACATTTCCCTACATTATACTCCATCTGCCACCTTACTGCCCACTCACTTAGTCTATCTATATCCCTTTGCAGATGCTTTGAGTTCTTCTCAGTTTACTGTCCCACCTAGCTTTGTTTCATCAGCAAACTTGGATACCTTACACTCGGTCCCTTTATCTAGGTCATTAATATAGATTGTAAATAGCTGAGGCCCCAGCACTGATCCTTGCGGCACCCCACTAGTTACAGCCTGCTAACCTGAAAAAAAAACGTTTATTCCTACTCTCTGTTTTCTGTCCGTTAACCAAACCTCTCTCCTTGCTAATACATTACCTCCAATCCCATGAGCCCTTATTTTGTGTAATAACCTTTTATGTGGCACCTTATCGAATGCCTTTTGGAAATCCAAATGTACTACATCCACTGGTTCCCCCTTTTCTACCGTGCTAGTTACATCCTCAAAAAATCGAATAAATTTGTCAAACACAATTTCCCTTTCATAAAACCATGCTGACTCTGCCTAATCATGTCATGATTATCTAAGTGCCCTGATACCACTTCCTTAACAATGGATTCCAGGATTTTCCCGACGACTGATGTCAGGCTAACTGGCCTGTAGTTCCCTGTTTTCTCTCTCTCTCCTTTCTTTCTTGAATAGCGGTGTTACATTTGCAGCCTTCCAATCTGCTGGGACTGTTCTAGAATCTAGGGAATTTTGAAAGATCAAAACCAATGCATCCACGATCTCTGCAGCCACCTCTTTTAGAACCCAAGGATGTAGGCCTACAAGGGGGAGGTCAATGAACAAGGTGCCCAGAAAGCAAGAGGAGCAGGCCACTGAACCAAGTGCCCAGAGAACAGGCTATCAAAACTTTGGAATAGGTGGAAGTTGCCAGTGGAGGAATGGAGCATGTTGTTGTTGAGGGGAGGAGCTTCCAGTGACTGCCATAGTCTGCAGCTAATGGATAATCCAAGGCCAAAATTGCAAATTCACATGTAATATTGCAAATTCACTTTTAAATTTGCAAATTACTAACGACATTTTTTGTGACAGGATATCCAGCCTTAGAAACACTAAAAAGATAGCAGCCCTGGTCAATCAGACATTACATAAGCATCAACAATTAAACTGGAATTATCTGGATCGCCTGTAAAATCAGGCAGGTAGGACTGCTATCTATAAAGGGCCGTGCCTGATTTTCGAATATTTGCTGCACCCAGACTATTCACTACACCTGGGCACAGAACCAGGAAAGTCTCCTCAAGTGGGGGTTTTCCCAAAAGTGTTTTTCTGAAATATGTGATTCCTTATTTGATTGTCCAAAATGCGTATACAGGTGCAATGTCCCAAATCCGGAATTCTGAAAACCGTAATTGTCCCGAAAACCGGACATTTTGCGCGTCGCAGATGGAGTCGTCCGGAATCATTGTCCGAGAACCAGACATTTTTGAGGCGGCCAAGATGGTGACATCGGGCAGCGAGGAATGAGGAAACCAGTAAACAGCGCAGTGCCGGGCGGGAATCGGTGAGCAGAGGAGCGGTGTGAATTTGCGAGTGGCGAGGAGCAAAGGATCGGAGGGAATCGTCGAGCGGAGGGAATCGGCAAGTGGCGCCAGGAATCGGCGAGCGGCAGAGGGAATCGGCGAGCAGCAGAGGGAATCGGTGACGGGAATTGGCGAGCGGCAGAGGGAATCGGCAAGCGGCAGAGGGAATCGGCGAGCGGCAGAGGGAATCGGTGACGGGAATTGGCGAGCGGCAGAGGGAATCGGTGACGGGAATTGGCGAGCGGCGGAGGGAATTGACGAGCGGCAGAGGGAATCGGCGAGCGGCAGAGGGAATCGGTGACGGGAATTGGCGAGCGGCAGAGGGAATCGGCAAGCGGCAGAGGGAATCGGCGAGTGGCAGAGGGAATCGGTGACGGGAATTGGCGAGCGGCGGAGGGAATTGACGAGCGGCAATGGGAATCGGCGCGCAGAGGGAATCGGCAAGCGACGACGGGAATCGGTGAGCGGCGAGATCTGAAATCCGGCAAAACCCAAACTCCAGCACAGATTCAGCCCCAAGGATTCCAGATTTCAGACTATTGACTTTCTTGTCTGAAATCCGTCAAAACCCAAAAACCGGCATGGACTCAGTCCTGAGGATTCCAGATTTCAGAGGTTGTACCTGTAATACAGATAAAGTTCAATTGCATGCTTCAAATGTGGGTTTGCTACTCAAAGCTACAAAGGGAAACTCTGTTGTTAAGACTGTATAATGCTGCAATAGCACCCCCTTGTGATCAATTCCCAGTCAAACATTGATCTTGTGAATTTTATAATTGAACTTTAATTAATTTCACGATATGGTAATTACCCCCAAGATTAAGGCTGGTGGAGAGTAAGAATGTTGATGCACCCAAGTATAACTTTGCTGAAATCTAAGGCCATACCATTCCAAAAGCAAATTGGTAACACAATTATATTATGGTACCCGTATACCTCAGTAGGATTTTCTAACATCACCATTAAATCTCCAAATGCACTGGGATATTTTTGCTTTTACTATTTTTATTAAGAACATACAGCCAAAATATTGTTTTTACATGGATAAGGATTTATTCACATTACTTTATAAAGAAAACCAGGACACATAGATTTAAGGTGATTGGCAGAAGAACCAAAGGCGACCTGAGGAAAAACTTTTTTAAGCAACGAGTGGTTAGGATCTGCCTGAAAGGGTGGTGGAGGCAGACTCAATCGTGGCTTTCAAAAGGGAATTGAATAAGTAGTTGAATGAAAATGTTTTACAGGGCCACGAGGAAAGGGCAGGGGAATGGAATTAGCTAAAGTGCTTTGCAGAGAGCCGGCACAGGCTCGATGGGCCAAATGGCCTCCTTCTGTGCTGTAACCATTCTATGATTCTATTCGATGAAAATACATTAGCCCAGAACTTCTGGTCATTCTGGGGCTGAAATCAGCTATCCTAGGAGCGATGGGACTGGAAATTGGGCAGAACTTCTGTCGTTAGGTTTCCATCCCTTCATCAGAGCCATGCTAACATTTGACTGAGAGGGGCAGTTGCTTCTTCTGCTGCCACCCGTTCAGCATTCTTTATTGGGGGCATCGGGGGAGTTCCTGGGCTTCCCTGGAAATCCCACTACATATACATGCCATTCTGGGCCGTATGTGGGCCCGATAATGATAGATTCAAATGGCAATCAATCCTGGGGGGATTGCCATTTGAACTGCAGGCTTACCACCATGAAGGGAGCATTTGGATGTCATCTAATCCTTGACAGGTTCAGCCTGTGCCTAGCCTCCTCCTGCCACAAAGCAGCAAGGTGCCTCCAAGACATTCTTGCAGTTCCGCTGGGTGAGTGGCTTGCAATGCCATAACTAGCATAGACGCCTGTTCTGAATATGTAAATGACCCTATACCAAGGATTTGTTCTGTCTCACTGCCCTTCTGGCAGCGCCTTTGTGCTGCTGCAATTTCTATGCTATAATTCTTACACTACTGACATCGCTATAATATTTCCAATTCCCTGGGCTGGTTGTTCTTGCTACTGTTTTGCTTTATTTATATTAGACCATCTTATCAATCCACCAACCTATATCATTTTTTGAAAGATCTCTTATAATGTTACGTCTCTTAATATAATTTGAGATTTAATTTCCACTCTGCGCTATCTTTAGCCAACTGTTAACATGCTTTAGTAAAATCCTATATGCACCATTTTAAAGCAGTTAATTCATTTATCATAAATGGGTTAGCACCTGCATTATAACAGTGCAGACAGAAATTTATGTTAACATTTAAACTAGTGTGCTAAAAATTGCACATAGGGGAATTAGATCCATTTTTGTACTAAATCATCCAAGAAATTTGTTTTTACACCAGTAGATCTCCCGTAGTATTGCTCACTGCGTCAGTGGATTCACTGTTTTATAACAAAAGGTGTTTATGCCACAGAAAATAACACCAGGGCCACTGTTTGTGGTAACTGAATTAGTCAAATCCATGTGATTGAATTCTATAAGCACTCTATGAAACTCTAAATGAGTGACCTTACTATAACACAGTGGATCTTCTGTGTAGTTAGGAAAATCGCAATTCTACGCTTGTGTAGGACCTCGATTGCAAAGGTGGAGCTTGCCTCTCCCAAAAGTACGCTTTTTAAAAATATACGTTTGTGGGCATGGGGAGCTCCTCCGGTGCCTGCTGGCCCATTCTCATGCTACTCCCCACCCCTCGACAAGCTTTACCTGCCAGCCAGCTGTAGCATGATTTTCTACCACAGAATACCGCCAAGCTGCAGCGATGCGCCTGTTTGGAACTTGTAGCTCGCCCAAAAAGTGTTAATGAGGCCCAAACCTAAAAGTGGTTTGGACCTCCTGATTTACGCGTTGAACGGTGGAGCCAATGGAGGTTAGTTTAATGTCTCACCAAACATTCACATCTATTACGTTCGGTCAGCCCATTCAATTGAAGGCAGCACGGGATAGCTGCCAGTGAACCGTCAACTAGGAAGACAGTAGTCAGTTTGATTGGTGCCTCACATGGCCAATCCCTGAACAGAGAGGTCAAAAGTCACAAAACATATGGTGAAAGAAAATCTGTGACATTTGGTGGATTTAAAGAAAGATTAATTCAGGGCTGCCAATTTCAAAAAATCTTCTGCTCCAAAGAGTGTAATTAGCTCACTAACCTGTGGCTTTCTGCAATGACAAATGTTACAAAAATAAATTATTGTTTGTAAAATTTGCTAGAATTCTTTGAGGATGTAACGAACAGGATGCATAAAGGGGAACCAGTGGATGTGGTGTATCTGGACTTCCAGAAGGCATTTGACAAGGTGCCACATAAAAGGTTACTGCACAAGATAAAAGTTCATGGGGTTGGGGGTAATATATTAGCATGGATAGAGGATTGGCTAACGAACAGAAAACATAGACATAGAAAATAGGTGCAGGAGTAGGCCATTCGGCCCTTCGAGCCTGCACTACTATTCAATATGATCATGGCTGATCATGCAACTTCAGTACCCCATTTTTGCTTTCTCTCCATATCCCTTGATTCCTTTAGCCGTAAGGGCCACATCTAACTACGTTTTGAATATATCGAACAAACTGGCCTCAACAACTTTCTGTGGTAGAGAATTCCACAGGTTCACAATTCTGAGTGAAGACATTTCTCCTCATCTCGGTCCTAAATGGCTTACCCCTTATCCTTAAGACTATGTCCCCTGGTTCTGGACTTCTCCAACATTGGGAACATTCTTCCTGCATCTAACCTGTCCAATCCCATCAGAATTTTATATGTTTCTATGAGATCCTCTCTCATTCTTCTAAATTCCAGTGAATATAAGCCTAGTCGATCCAGTCTTTCTTCATATGTCAGTCCTGCCATCCCGGAATCAGTCTGGTGAACCTTTGCTGCACTCCCTCAATAGCTAGAATGTCCTTCCTCCGATTAAGAAACCAAAACTGTACACAATATTCAAGGTGTGGGCTCACCAAGGCCCTCTACAACTGCAGTAAGACCTCCCTGCTCTTATATTCAAATCCTCTCGCTATGAAGGCCAACATGCCATTTGCCTTCTTCACTGCCTACTGTACCTGCATGCCAACTTTCAATGACTGATGTACCATGACACCCAGGTCTCGTTGCATCTGCCCTTTTCCTAATCTGCCGCCATTCAGATAATATTCTGCCTTCATGTTTTTGCCACCAAAGTGGATAACCTCACATTCATCTACATTATACTGCATCTGCCATACATTTGCCCACTCGCCTAACATGTTCAAGTCATCCTGCAGCCTCTTAGCATCCTCCTCACAGCTCACACTGCCACCCAGCTTAGTGTCATCTGCAAACTTGGAGATATTACATTCAATTCCTTTGTCTAAATCATGAATGTATATTGTAAATAGCTGGGGTCCCAGCACTGAACCTTGCGGTACCCCACTAGTCACTGCCTGCAATTCTGAAAAGGACGCGTTTATTCCTACTCTTTTCTTCCTGTTTGCCAACCAGTTCTCTATCCACGTCAATACATTACCCCCAATACCATGTGCTTTAATTTTGCACACTAATCTCGTGTATGGGACCTTATCAAAAGCCTTTTGAAAGTCCAAATACACCACATCCACTAGTTCTCCCTTGTCCACTCTACTAGTTACATCCTCAAAAAATTCTAGAAGATTTGTCAAGCATGATTTCCCTTTCCTAAATCCATGCTGACTTGGACCGATCCTGTCACTGCTTTGCAAATGCGTTGCTATTTCATCTTTAATAATTGATTCCAACATTTCCCCCACTACCGATGTCAGGCCAACCGGCTCTCTCCCTCATTTTTTAAAAAGTGGGGTTACATTAGCTACCCGCCAACCCATAGGAACTGATCCAGAGTCTATAGAATGTTGGAAAATGACCACCAATGCATCCACTATTTCTAGGGCCACTTCCTTAAGTACTCTGGGATGCAGGCCCTGGAGATTTATCAGCCTTCAATCCCATCAATTTCCTGACTAATAAGGATTTCCTTCAGGTCCTCCTTCTCGCTAGACCCTCGGTTCCCTAGTATTTCCAGAAGGTTATTTGTGTCTTCCTTAGTGAAGGCAGAATCAAAGTATTTATTCAATTGGTCTGCCATTTCTTTATCCCCATTATCAATTCACCTGATTCTGACTGCAAAGGACCTACATTTGTCTTCACTAATCTTTTTCTCTTCACATATCTATAGAGAGTAGAGATAAATGGTTCATTCCTAGGTTGGCAATCAGTAACCAGTGGGGTGCCACGGGGATCAGTGCTAGGACCCAAATTATTTACAATCTATAGTAACGACTTGGAGGAGGGACCGAGTGTAACGTAGCCAAGTTTGCTGATGATACAAAGATGGAAGGAAAAGCAATGTGTGAGGAGAATGCAAAAAATCTGCAAAAGGACATAGACAGGCTAAGTGAGTGGGCAAAAATTTGGCAGATGGGAGTATAATGTTGGAAAGTGTGCAGAAAAAAATCAGAGCAAGTTATTATTTAAATGGAGAAAGATTGCAAAGTGCTGCAGTACAGCGGGATCTGGGGGTACCTGTGCATGAAACACAAAAGGATAGTATGCAGGTACAGCAAGTGATCTGGAAGGCCAATGGAATCTTGGCCTTTATCGAAAAGGGATGCAGTATAAAAACAAGGAAGTCTTGCTACAGTTGTACAGGGTATTGATGAGGCCACACCTGGAATACTGCGTGCAGTTCTGGTTTCCATATTTACGAAAGGATATACTTGCTTTGGAGGCAGTTCAGAGAAGGTTCACTAGGTTGATTCCGGGGATGAGGGGGTTGACTTATGAGGAAAGGTTGAGCAGGTTGGCCCTCTACTCATTGGAATTCAGAAAAATGAGAGGTGATCTTATCAAAATGTATAAGATTATGAGGAGGCTTGACAAGGTGGATGCAGAGAATATGTTTCCACTGATAGGGGAGACTAGAACTGGAACTAGAGGGCATAATCTTAGAATAAGGGGCCGCCCATTTAAAACTGAGATGAGGTGCCGCAGGGATCAGTGCTGGGACCCCAACTATTTACAATCTATTTTAACGACTTGGAAGAAGGGACTGAGTGTAACGTAGCCAAGTTTGCTGACGATACAAAGATGGGAGGAAAAGCAATGTGTGAGGAGGACACATAAAAATCTGCAAAAGGACATAGACAGGCTAAGTGAGTGGGCAAAAATTTGGCAGATGGAGTATAATGTTAGAAAGTGTGAGGTAATGCACTTTGGCAGAAAAAAATCAAAGAGCAAGTTATTATTTAAATGGAGAAAGATTGCAAAGTGCCGCAGTACAGCGGGATCTGGGGGTACTTGTGCATGAAACACAAAAGGATAGTATACAGGTACAGCAAGTGATCAGGAAGGTCAATGGTATCTTGGCCTTTATTGCAAAAGGGATGGAGTATAAAAGCAGGGAAGTCTTATTACAGCTATATCAGGTATTGGTGAGGCCACACCTGGAATGCTGCGTGCAGTTTTGGTTTCCATATTTACAAAAGGATAAATTGCTTTGGAGGCAGTTCAGAGAAGGGTCACTAGGTTGATTCCAGAGGTGAGGGGGTTGACTTATGAGGAAAGCTTGAGTAGGTTGGGCCTCTACTCATTGGAATTCAGAAGAATGAGAGGTGATCTTATCGAAACGTGTAAGATTATGAGAGGGCTTGACGAGGTGGATGCAGAGAGGATGTTTTCACTGATGGGGGAGACTAGAACTAGAGGGCACGATCTTAGAATAAGGGGCCGCCGATTTAAAACTGAGATGAGGAGAAATTTCTTCTCTCAGATGGTTGTGGATCTGTGGAATTCGCTGTCTCAGAGAGCGGTGGAAGCTGGGACACTGAATAAATTTAAGACAGAAATAGACAGTTTCTTAAACGATAAGGGAATAAGGGGTTATGGACAGCGGGCAGGGAAGTGGACCCGAGTCCATGATTGGATCAGCCATGATCATATTAAATGGCAAAGCAGGCTCGAGGGACCGTATGGCCAACTCCTGCTCCTATGTATTATGTTCTTAAAATAAAATCAGCTGCTTGATTTATATTTGGCCCACCTTTAGAAGACATTTGTAACAACATTTTATGTCCACTTTGCTGGATGTTACAAATGTAACAGTTTGAACAATTAAACAGCTATATTAATGTATCCATCAGCAAGCAATTGGAACTTACCAAAGAGACCTTCTTCCTGCTCCAGTTCATTCTTCAGCCTGCTATGATCTTCCTTACTTGCCTCAAGTCGCTGAGCATTCCTAATAGTTAAACCCTGCAGGTCACTGATAAGTTCTTCAAGTCTAGTTCTCTCAGAAGTCAAAGATTTGATCTCCTCAGCAAGGTCCTTCGCAGTGGAGAATTCACGCCCTGCAGAATTGAAAGCAGCACTCAGAATTCAGTGTAAATAATTAAACCCAAAAGAAAAACACCTTGGGGTCGGAATTGGCCTCATCTCCGTCTCCCGTTAGTGCCTAACGGGGCACAATCTGTTTTCACCCGGCTGATCGCTCCCAGCAAAATTGGTCTCGGTGTTTTTGGAGACGCTATCAGGCACCGCTCCGCTCGGGTGCACCCAGCGATGACAATCGCCGTGCACACCGCCACCCGCATAAATTCTCCCCCTCAGGTACTGCCTGGTGCTGACAACGACAGCTTCATCTGCCGAGCTGCAGGCGGGACGGGGCTGGAGAGGCGCTATTTAAAGGCGCCATCTTGTCAAAAACGTTTTTGTCGTCCATTATTATTGCCAGCTTGCTGACAGATAGGCAGAGTGTCTGTTGCAAGGATTGTAGCGGTTTGCACCTCAAGGACTGTTCTGGCTCTTAAACATTGCTTTGTTTAATTCAGGGCAGATTTGACTCCGCAACATTTATCTCATTTCCTGGGGGCTGTGTTGGCACTCGACCTCCTGCTGCGACGTCACTGTCAGAGGTTACTTAGGCGGAGACAAAGGCAGAGAGTAAGAGAGGCAGCAATACAAAACAAAAGACAGGAGAAGGAGATGTAGCAGTACAAGGAGAAAGGCAAAGAGAGACAGGGAGAAAGACAAGTACAAGGACAGCAAGATGTGGCCAGAGGTTGAAGGCGCAACAGGTCTGGCAACAGAAGTCCTTACCCTCCCAGAGGTATTCCAGCAGCAGTTCTCCTACATCAATTTCACTGAGGAGCAGTGTGTTCGAAGACTGCAATGACGTGGTCACAAAGTTCTGCCATTTCCTGCAACCAGACCTCGAGCCTCAAACCAGGGTGAGGACAGCTCGCTCAGTGGCATTCAAGGTCACCATCCTGCTCAATTTCTACGCTAATGGATCCTTCCAGTATGCAACAGGAGGCTTCCCCAACATTTCCCAGTTTGCCGTCCATTGCTCCATCTACGAAGTCATAGATGTTCTGTCCAGAAGGAGAAGGGACTACAGTTCCTTCCCCATGAGCAGAGAGAAGCAGCATAAGCTTGCATGTGGATTTGTCAGGATAGTGGGCTTCGCCATGGCGCAGGGCACCACTGACTGCACCCACGTCACTGAGGGCACCGCATCACAATCCTGAGATCTTCTGTAACCACTACCACTCACTGAATGTGCAGTTGGTTACACACGCCGCATGCTCACGGTCAATGCCCGCTATCCTGGAAGCAACCACAATGCCTTCATCCTGCGCCAGACTGGTGTGCCAGCTCTCTTTCAGCCACCACAACAAGCTTGCTATGCAGAGACAAGGGCTATCCGCTCTCCACCTGGCTCATGACTTCCCTCCGTAACCCCACCACTCCCGCCCAGCTCTCATAACAATGTTGCTTCCACCTGTGCTGTTATGGAAGCTGCCACATTGCCCAAGACACACGTCATGAGATCTGGATCCGCACGGTCTCTCTGGGAGCCCACCTTCGTCTGCACAGTGGTGATGATGGAATCCAAAGTGTGCGCAGAGCTCTATACAATTTAGTCTTTATACAAGTCCAATTGGTTAGGGATGTCCAGAGATGAGGTATTGAAGCTGTTATTAAATACATTAGAAACATAGAAATTAGGTGCAGGAGCAGGCCATTTGGCCCTTCGAGTCTGCACCACCATTCAATAAGATCAAGGCTGATCATTCCCTCAGTACCCCTTTCCTGCTTTCTCGCCTAACCCCTTGATCTCTTTGGCCGTAAGGGCCATATCTAACTCCCTATTGAATATACGTAACGAACTGGCCTCAACAACTTTCTGCGGTAGAGAATTCCACAGGTTAACCACTCTGTGAAGAAGTTTCTACTCATCTCGGTCCTAAATGGCTTACCTCTTATTCTTAGACTGTGGCCCCTGGTTCTGGAACTCCCCAGCAATGGGAACATTCTTCCTGCCTCTAACCTGTCCAATCCCGTCAGAATTTGATATATTTCTATGAGATCCCCTCTCATTCTTCTAAACTCCAGTGGATACAAGCCCAGTTGATCCAGTCTCTCCTCATACGTCAGTCCCGCCATCCCGGGAATCAGTCTGGTGAACCTTCGCTGTACTCCCTCAATAGCAAGAACGTCCTTCCTCAGATTCGGAGACCAAAACTGAACACAATATTCAAGGTGTGGCCTCACCAAGGCTCTGTGCAACTGCAGTAAGACCTCCCTGCGCCTATACTCAAATCCTCTAGCTATGAAGGCCAACATGCCATTCACCGCCTGCTGTACCTGCATGCCAAACTTCAATGACTGATGTACCATGACACCCATGTCTCATTGCACCTCCCCTTTTCCTAATCGGTCACCATTCAGATAATATTCTGTCTTCCTGCTTTTGCCACCAAAGTGGATAACCTCACATTTATCCACATTATACTGCATCTGCCATGCATTTGCCCACCTAACCTGTCCAAGTCATCCTGCAGCCTCTTAGCATCCTCCTCACAGCTCACACTGCCACCCAGCTTAGTGTCATCTGCAAACTTGGAGATATTACATTCAATTCCCACATCTAAATCACTGATGTATATTGTAAATAGCTGGGATCCCAGCACTGAACCCTGTGGCACCCCACTGGGTCACTGCCTGCCATTCTGAAAAGGACGCGTTTATTCCGACTCTCTGCTTCCTGTCTGCCAACCAGTTCTCTATCCACGTCAGTACATTACCCCCAATACCATGTGCTTTAATTTTGCACACTAATCTCTTGTGCGGGACCTTGTCAAAAGCCTTTTGAAAGTCCAAATACACCACATCCACTGGTTCTCCCTTGTCCACTCTACTAGTTACATTCTCAAAAAATTCTAGGAGAGTTGTCAAGCATGATTTCCCTTTCATAAATCCATGCTGACTAGGACCGATCCTGTCACTGCTTTCCAAATGCACTGCTATTTCATCTTTAATAATTGATTCCAACATTTTCCCCACTACCGATGTCAGACTAACCGGTCTATAATTCCCTGTTTTCTCTCCCTCCTTTTTTAAAAAGTGGTGTTACATTAGCTACCCTCCAGTCCATAGGAACTGATCCAGAGTCAATAGAATGTTGGAACATTGAGAAACTAGGCACGTCTGATCAAGCAACTACCCCAGGCTGACCATCATCATCTGACCATCAGAGATGTTAGTCGTGGCTCAGTGGGTAGCACTCTCGCCTCAAAGTCAGAAGGTTGTGGGTTCAAGTCCCACTCCGAGACTTGAGCACAAAAATCTAGACTGACACCACTGAGTGAGCGCTGCATTGTCAGAGCTACCATCTTTTGGATGAAACGTTAAACTGAGGCCGCGTCTGTCCTCTCAGGTGGACATAAAAGATATGGCACTATTTAGAAGAAGAGCAGGGGAGTTCTCCCCAATGTCCTGGCTAATACTTATTCCTCATTCAACATTGCTAAAACAGATTATCTGTGCATTATCACTTTGCTATTTGTGGGGGCTTGCTGTGTGCAAATTGGCTGCCATGTTTCCTATACTACAACAATGACTACACTTCATAAGTACTTAATTGGCTGTAAAGCGCTCTGGGACATCCTGAGGTTGTGAAAGGGGCTGTATAAAATGTAATTCTTTTCTCTTCCCCCATCACCTCCTCTTCCTGAAGTCTCTCTTCCTCCTATTCATCTTTTTGCAACACATCTGTCTCAGGATTGGTCACCTGAGGCGGTACCAACAAAGGAGCATATTTATGGGCATACTTAAGGGTAGTAAGTGGTTACTCTGGCTAGGAGGTTTCAAATCGAGACACTAATGAAGTCAAATCCTTTACTCATAACCTTCTGCCAAACAGATACCATTACTAATTGTAATGTGGGAAACGCAGCAGCCAACTTGTGCACAACAAACTCCCACAAACAGCAATGTGATAATGACCAGATAATCTGGTTTTTTTTGGTTATGTTGATTGAGGGATAAATATTGGCCAGGACACCGGGGATAACTCCCTGCTTTTCTTCGAAATAGTGCCAGTGGATCTTTTACATCCATCTGAGAAGGCAGATGGGGCCTCGATTTAATATCTCATTCGAAAGACGGCACCTGTGACAGTGCAGCACTCCCTCAGCACTGCACTGAAGTGTCAGCCTAGATTGGAGGGATCTGGGACCCCCTACATCCACAGGGATCATCCATGTAGTAGGAACCTCTAGGTCAAGCCTTCAGAGGTCGATTCTCTCAAATAGGGCACTAAAGCGAGTAAGCACACAAACAAGGGGCCATGCAATACTGATTGGTACTTCAATTGGCCTTGTCTGATATTAATGAAGGGCTTCTCATTCTAACTTTTTTAGCTGAACCCTGGGTTGGCTGTGTTCTTTTTAGAGAGGCACAACTAATAAACACCTAAAATCATACAAAAGAGAAAGTATACTTATCAAATTAAATAATAATATTGTTTCCTCTGTCGACTATGCACTCCAGTCCCTGCAGTGTCATGGAATATCTCAAACGTACCGGCGGACACTGCATGCTCCTCCTCCAGGCCACCCAGGCGTGAACCAAGCCACTGAAGAGAGGCAGGCAGCCAGGACGACCACCCCCAGGGCCACTCTGTGGATGACAACGTTGGCCAAGCCCAGGAGCAGAGCTTCTCATTCCAAGAGGAGTAGCAGAAGCAGTTAATGCCAGGTCGTTACCTAATAGCATGGATTGGGGTTAAAGTGGGTGAACTGCTGAAGAGTCTCAGGCAGTTCACCTTGATTCATACCATTGGTGTAACAACCAGTGTGTACCCCATGTGTTGTACAGCCCCAAAACTAACCAATCACCAGCACTGTCCACCAACGTCAGTGTGGGTCGGGTCATGCCTAAACGATCTTCCGAAAGACTCCTCGAATGTACTTTTGTACATCTACTTTTGAATGCAAAGTCTCCTCGAACAGCACCTCTCAAAGGGATGGGCGTAAGGTTTGCTCGATTTGATTAGTACCAAGCTAGTGAAGCCTCCTGCAGCTGAGTGGGAACCACATAAAGAGCAGCTCTCTTTATCCCTTCCCTTTTTGTCAAGTTTATCTTGTGTAATTTTTTAATACTTTTTGCAGTTTATCCCACAATAAGTATTGCAGACACCATTAAACACAATGAAACTTTTTCTAGAATTAATAAAATAGATAAAGCTTTTGTTGCTGGGTGACATCGACAAGGCAACATGAATTATCCAATTGTTTTGAAAACATTTTTAAGAAAAAAAAGAGACAAGGTAATTAATTATGAAGAAACCAAACACAAGAACATTAACGCTCTATGGGCAACAGTTAGTGAAAATGGCATTATAACTCAGATTTGTATATAAATAGTTACAGGACAGGTTGACAGGATCCTGGTTAGAGGTGAAATTATGAAATCATCCTGGAAAGGAATGTAGGAAAGGGACACCAAACATTCACCATGCAACTATTGTTAAAAATACATAAAAATTACAATTTAATTGAGTACATATATTTGTGTTACTTTGATTACGCTACACACAACTTACCTGATATGGCTAACATTTTGGCTTCCAAGAGAGTTGGAAGCTGTATTTCAATGTCACTCACTTTCTTGCACAGATTGCTGCATAGCTTTTGACTGCTGAAGACCTAAATGTGTAAAAATGCAATAGTTCATGAAAACTAATATGCAGTTAGAAGGTTGTAGAAAGTGCAAAATGTAATCAGCAAGCTTTAAAACTGTGATACCGCATTCTCTAAAGAAGCACAGTAAAAGGTATATTAACATTCCAGGATATCAGAAAGGTACAAGGGCCCAGATACTTATAGGGAGGCGAGAAGAGTGCAGTAAAAACCCGGCAAGGCCGAGGACGTAGAGGTCCCGCTGAATTTAACAACAGGATGTCATTATAATTTTCCATTTTCTGCCCAGCAGCGGGCTAGATTGACAGGCTGGCCAGTTGCGGGAAAGCCAGCGGCAGGCTGGTGCACCCAGGAATCCCTGGGGACAGTCCCCGCAATGAGAAGGAGGAACTGAAGGATATCCTTATTAGGTGGGAAATTGTGTTAGGAAAATTGATGGGATTGAAGGCCAGTAAATCCCCGGGGCCTGATAGTCTGCATCCCAAAGTACTTAAGGAAGTGGCCCTAGAAATAGTGGATGCATTGGTGATCATTTTCCAACAGTCGATCGACTCTGGATCAGTTCCTATGGACTGGAGGGTAGCTAATGTAACACCACTTTTTAAAAAAGGAGGGAGAGAGAAAACGGGTTAGCCTGACATCAGTAGTGGGGAAAATGTTGGAAGCAATTATTAAGGATGAAATAGCAGAGCATTTGGAAAGCAGTGACAGGATCGGTCAAAGTCAGCATGGATTTATGAAAGGGAAATCATGCTTGACGAATCTTCTGGAATTTTTTGAGGATGTAACTAGTAGAGTGGACAAGGGAGAACCAGTGGATGTGGTGTATTTGGACTTTCAAAAGGCTTTTGACAAGGTCCTGCACAAGAGATTGGTGTGCAAAATCAAAGCGCATGGTATTGGGGGTAATGTACTGACGTGGATCGAGAACTGGTTGGCAGACAGGAAGCAGAGAGTCGGGATAAACGGGTCCTTTTCAGAATGGCAGGCAGTGACTAGTGGAGTGCCGCAGGGATCAGTGCTGGGACCCCAGCTCTTTAAAATATACATTAATGATTTAGATGAAGGAATTGAATGTAATATCTCCAAGTTTGCGGATGACACTAAACTGGGTGGCGGTGTGAGCTGTGAGGAGGACGTTAAGAGGCTGCAAAGTGACTTGGACAGGTTAGGTGAGTGGGCAAATGCATGTCAGATGCAGTATAATGTGGATAAATGTGAGGTTATCCATTTTGGGGGCAAAAACACGAAGGCAGAATATTATCTGGATGGCGGCAGATTAGGAAAAGGGGAGGTGCAACGAGACCTGGGTGTCATGGTTCATCAGTCACTGAAAGTGGGCATGAACGTACAGCAGACGATGAAGAAGGCAAATGGTATGTTGGCCTTCCTAGCTAGGGGATTTGAGTATAGGAGCAGGGAGGTCTTACTGCAGTTGTACAGGGCCTTAGTGAGGCCTCACCTGGAATATTGTGTACAGTTTTAATCTCCTAATCTGCTATTGAGGGAGTGCAGTGAAGGTTCACCAGACTGATTCCAGTGATGGCTGGACTGTCATATGAGGAGAGACTGGATCAACTAGGCCTTTATTCACTGGAGTTTAGCAAGATGAGAGGAGATCTCATAGAAACGTATAAGATTCTGACAAGACTGGACAGGTTAGATGCGGAAGAATGTTCCCGATTTTGGGGAAGTCCAGAACCAGGGGACATAGTCTTAGGATAAGGGGTAGGCCATTTAGGACTGAGATGAGGAGAAACTTCTTCACTCAGAGTTGTTAACCTATGGAATTCCCTGCCGCAGAGAGTTGTTGATGCCAGTTCATTGGATATATTCAAGAGGGAGTTAGATATGGCCCTTACGGCTAAGGGGATCAAGGGATATGGAGAGAAAGCAGGAAAGGGGTATTGAGGGAATGATCAGCCATGATCTTATTGAATGGCAGTGCAGGCTCGAAGGGCCGAATGGCCTACTCCTGCACCCAGTTTCTATGTTTCTATGTAAATGGCCGACCTCTTATTCTGAGACTGTGACCCTTGGTTCTCGACTCCCCAGCCAGGGGAAACATCCTCCTTGCATCTACCATGTCAAGAATTTTGCATGTTTCAAGGAGATCACCTGTCATTCTTCTAAACTCTAGAGAATATAGGCCTAGTCTACTCAATCTCTCCTCATAGGCCAATCTCCCCCATCCCAGGAATCAGTCCAGTGAACCTTCATTGCAATCCCTCTATGGCAAGTATATCCTTCTTTAGGTAAGGAGATCAAGGGGGAGAAATTGGGGTTGTTTGCGCCTCCTGTTAGCACCCCCGGGGCGTTAAAAGACTTTTCGGCCAGGCGGGGCGCCGCCAACAACTCCCACTAAATTCCACGGCAGTTTAGCGGTGCCGGTAACTGATAGCGCCCCGCTCCACAGTTTAGTTGCGCCGGGCGATGACAGCGACAGTTTCAAGGGGCGCGTACCGGGCTGTGGGCTGCTCGCGGGGCACTAGTTAAATGGGAGGTGACACTCACAAAAAAAAAAATGGACGACTTACGGATGCTCATTGCATCCATCTGGTAGCCTGATATCAGTTTGTGTGCCGGGCTGATGCTACGGCACCCCACTCCCCGCTGGTTCAGGTAGCGACCCGCAGAGCCGGCCGGGGAACTTCTACGCAGCAGCCCTGCACCCCTCTCCGTTTGCTCCCACCCTGCTCGCGCTCCACAGAGCAAGCGGAGCCCGTTATTTTGCTGTCGGGGGCAGTAACCCCAATATCGTGAGTGGGGCGGGACATCCGTGCCTGGCGCAGGAACTCCCGCCTCCAAACGGGGCGTTACGCAATTCCCCCCCACTCCCCGACAAACTGTATACAATACTCAAAGTACAGTCTCACCAGGGCCCTATATAATTGCAGGAAGACACCTTTCAAAACCCTATAACCAGGCCATCAGGTCCAGGGGATTTATCAGCTTTCCATGCCATTAATTTCTCCAGTACTATTTTTTTTTATACCAATTGCTTTCCTTGGTTCTCCACTATTTCCGGGATGCTTTTTGTGTCTTCTTCCGTGAAGACAGACAAGTCTTTGTTTAATTTCTCTGCCATTTCCTTCTTCCCCATTGTAACTTCTCCTGTCTGAGCCTGTAAAGGACCCACATTTACTTTTGTTAATCTTTTCCTTTTTACATACCTACAAAAGCTTTTACAGTCTGTTTATATGTCTCTTGCTAGTTTACTCTCATTCTATTTTTCCTTTCGTTATCAATTTCTTGGTCATCCTTTGCTGAATTCTAAAATCCTTCCAACCCTCAGGCTTACTGCTCTTTTTGGCAACATTGCAAGCCTCTTCCTTTGATCTAAAACAATCTAGAACTTCTCTTGTTAGCCACGGTTGGACCACTTTTCCTGTGGGGTTTGTGTGCCTTAAAGGAATGTATGTTTGTTGTAAATTATATATTAATTCTTTAAATGCTAGCCATTGCTCATCTACCATCATACCTTTAATGTAGTTTCCCAATCTACCTTAGCCAACTCGCCCCTCATACCTACGTAGTTTGCTTTGTTTATATTTAAGACCCTAGTTTCGGATTGAACTAAATCACTTTCAAACTTAATATAAAATTTGGTCATATTATGGTCTCTCTTCCCAAAGGGCCCTTTTACTACAACATTAATGAACCCTTTCACATTGCACAATATTAGATCTAAAATAGCCTGTCCCTAGTTGGTTCCTCAACATACTTATCTAGAAAACTATCTTGCATACATTCCATGAATTCGTCCTCCACATTATTACTGCAAATTTGGCTTGCCCAGTCTATATGTAGATTAAAGTCCCCCATGATTATTGTATTATCCTTGTTATATGCACCTCTAATTTCCTGATTTATACTCTGCCCTGCATTATAATTACTGTTTGGGAGCCTATAACAACTCCCACCAATGTTTTTTGCCCCTTGTTGTTTCTTAGCTCCACCCAAACTGATTCTACTTCTTGATTTTCAGAGCAGACCAAAAAAAAGATGTAAGAAAATACAGTACTTTCTTGTTTACCTTTACCAAAAGGACCACATTTGAGTTGAGCCACCCAAAATTTGGGGAATGAAGAGGGGTAGGTGGAAGGGGTATCAGTGGGAGAGCATTTTGGTGCTAGTGATCATAATTCAGTAAGATTTAGGGTCATTATGGAAAAGGACAAAGGTGGACCAGGAATAAAAGTTCTCAATTGGGGTAAAGCCAATTTTGCTGAGCTGAGATGGGATTTGGCCAAAGTGGACTGGAAACGGCTACTTGATGGTAAATCAGTGTCAGAGCAGTGGGAGGCACTCAAGGAGGAGATCCTGAGGATATAGAGCAAGTATGTTCCCTTAAAAAGAAAGGGGCTAACAAATCTAGAGTCCCCTGGATGTCAGGATAAGAAAAAAAGGGAAGCTTATGACATATACCGAGAACTCAATACTGCACACACTCTAGAGGAGTACAAGAAGTGTAGAGGTGCAATTAAAAAAGATATCAGGAAAGCAAAGAGAGAGCATGAAAGAACGTTGGCAAGTAAAATCAGGGAAAACCCAAAGATGTTTTATAGAGAGAGTGGGGCCTATTAGAGACCATAAAGGAAGTCTGTGTGTGGAGGCAGAAGATGTGGGTATGATTCTTAATGAATACTTTGCATCTGTTTTCACAAAAGAGAGCGGTGATATTGACTTTGCAATGAGGAAGGAGGAGTGTGAAATATTAGATGAGATAAACATAGTGAGAGAGGAAGTATTAAGGGGCTTAGCAGCTTTGAAAGTGGATAAATCCCCAGGCACGGATGAAATGTATCCCAGGCTGTTAAGAAAAGCAAAAATAGCAGAGGCTCTGACCATCATTTTCCAATCTTCTCTGGCTACAGGTGTGGTGCCAGAGGACTGTTTAAAAAGGGAGAAAGGGATAGACCAATGAATTACAGGCCAGTCAGCCTAACCTCGGTAGTGGAATAATTATTGGCAAAAGTCCTGAGGGACAGGTTAATCTTCATTTGGAAAGACATGGATTAATCAAGGACGGTCAGCATAGATTTATTGAGGAAAGGTCGTGTCTGACTAACTTGATTGAATTTTGAGAGGAGGTAACCAGGAGGGTTGATGAGAGCAGTGCATATGATGTAGTGTATATGGATTTTAGCAAAGCTTAAGGTCCAACATCGATGACTGGTCACAAAAGTAATAGCTCATGGGGTCCAGGGCAAAGTGGCAACTTGAATCCAAAATTGGCTCAGAGGCAGGAACATAAGAACATAAGAATTAGGAACAGGAGTAGGCCATCTAGCCCCTCGAGCCTGCTCCGCCATTCAACAAGATCATGGCTGATCTGGCCGTGGACTCAGCTCCACTTACCCGCCCGCTCCCCGTAACCCTTAATTCCCTTATTGGTTAAAAATCTATCCATCTGTGATTTGAATACATTCAATGAGCTAGCCTCAACTGCTTCCTTGGGCAGAGAATTCCACAGATTCACAACCCTCTGAGAGAAGAAATTCCTTCTCAACTCGGTTTTAAATTGGCTCCCGTGTATTTTGAGGCTGTGCCCCCGAGTTCTAGTCTCCCCGACCAGTGGAAATAACCTCTCTGCCTCTATCTTGTCTATACCTTTCATTATTTTAAATGTTTCTATAAGATCACCCCTCATCCTTCTGAACTCCAACGAGTAAAGACCCAGTCTACTCAATCTATCATCATAAAGTAACCCCCTCATCTCCGGAATCAGCCTAGTGAATCGTCTCTGCACCCCCTCCAAAGCTAGTATACAATTCCTTAAGTAAGGTGACCAAAACTGTACGCAGTAATCCAGGTGTGGCCTCACCAATACCTTACACAGTTGCAGCAGGACCTCCCTGCTTTTGTACTCCATCCCTCTCGGCATGAAGTCCCACATTCCATTCACCTTCCTGATTACCTGCTACACCTGCAAACTAACTTTTTGGGATTCATGCACAAGGACCCCCAGCATGTTGCAATTTCTCCCCATTCAAATAATATTCCCTTTTACTGTTTTTTTTCCCCAAGGTGGATGACCTCACATTTTCCAACATTGTATTCCATCTGCCAAACCTTAGCCCATTCGCTTAACCTATCTAAATCTCTTTGCAGCCTCTGTGTCCTCTACACAACCCGCTTTCCCACTAATCTTTGTGCCATCTGCAAATTTTGTTACACTACACTCTGTCCCCTCTTCCAGGTCATCTATGTATATTGTAAACAGTTGTGGTCCCAGCACCGATCCCTGTGGCACACTACTAACCACCGATTTCCAACCCGAAAAGGACCCATTTATCCCGACTCTCTGCTTTCTGTTTGCCAGCCAATTCTCTATCCATGCTAATACATTTCCTCTGACTCCGCATATCTTTATCTTCTGCAGTAACCTTTTGTGTGGCACCTTTTGGAAATCTAAATACACATCTATTGGTACACCTCTATCCACCATGCTCGTTATATCCTCAAAGAATTCCAGTAAATTACGTAAACATGATTTCCCCTTCATGAATCCATGTTGCGTCTGCTTGATTGCACTATTCCTATCTAGATGTCCCGCTATTTCTTCCTTAATGATAGCTTCAAGCATTTTCCCCACTACAGATGTTAAACTAACCGGCCTATAGTTATCTGCCTTTTGTCTGCCCCCTTTTTTAAACAGAGGCGTTACATTAGCTGCTTTCCAATCCGCTGGTACCTCCCAAGAGTCCAGAGAATTTTGGTACATTATAACGAATGCATCTGCTATAACTTCTGCCATCTCTTTTAATACCCTGGGATGCATTTCATCAGGACGAGGGGGCTTGTCTACCTTGGGTCCCATTAGCCTGTCCAGCACTACCCCACCTAGTGATAGTGATTATCTCAAGGTCCTCCCTTCCCACATTCCCGTGACCAGCAATCTTTGGCATGGTTTTTGTGTCTTCCACTGTGAAGTCCGAAGCAAAATAATTGTTTAAGGTCTCAGCCATTTCCACATTTCCCATTATTAAATCCCCCTTCTCATCTTCTAAGGGACCAACATTTATTTTAGTCACTCTTTTCCGTTTTATATATCGGTAAAAGCTTTTACTATCTGTTTTTATGTTTTGCGCAAGTTTACTTTCGTACTCTATCTTTCCTTTCTTTATTGCTTTCTTAGTCATTCTTTGCTGTCGTTTAAAATTTTCCCAATCTTCTAGTTTCCCACTAACCTTGGCCACCTTATACGCATTGGTTTTTAATTTGATACTCTCCCTTATTTCCTTGGTTATCCACGGCTGGTTATCCCTTCTCTTACCGCCCTTCTTTTTCACTGGAATATATTTTTGTTGAGCACTATGAAAGAGCTCCTTAAAAGTCCTCCACTGTTCCTCAATTGTGCCACCGTTTAGTCTGTGTTCCCAGTCTACTTTAGCCAACTCTGCCCTCATCCCACTGTAGCCCTCTTTGTTTAAGCATAGTACGCTCGTTTGAGACACTACTTCCTCAGCCTCAATCTGTATTGCAAATTCAACCATACTGTGATCACTCATTCCGAGAGGATCTTTTACTAGGAGATCGTTTATTATTCCTGTCTCATTACATAGGACCAGATCTAAGATAGCTTGCTCCCTTGTAGGTTCTGTAACATACTGTTCGAAGAAACAATCCCGTATGCATTCTATGAATTCCTCCTCAAGGCTACCCCGTGCGATTTGATTTGACCAATCGATATGTTGGTTAAAATCCCCCATGATTACTACCGTTCCTTTTTCACATGCCTCTATTATTTCCTTGATTATTGCCCGCCCCACCGTGAAGTCATTATTTGGGGGCCTATTAACCACACCCACCAGTGACTTTGTCCCCTTACGATCTCTAATCTCCACCCACAATGATTCAACATTTTGTTCATTAGAGCCAATATCGTCTCTCACAACTGCCCTGATATCATTCTTTATTAACAGAGCTACCCCACCTCCTTTCCTTTCTTGTCTATCTCTCCGAATTGTCAGATATCCCTGTATGTTTAATACCCAGTCTTGGCCACCCTGCAACCACGTTTCTGTAATGGCCACCAAATCATACCCATTTGTAATGATTTGTGCCGTCAACTCATTTACTTTATTTCGAATGCTGCGTGCGTTTAGGTAGAGTGTTTTAATTCTAGTTTTTAAACCATGATTTTTAGTTTTGACCCCTCCTACAGACCCTTTATATTCATACATATTGTCCCTTCCTATCACCTTGTGGTTTACACTTACCCCAGTGCCACTCTGCTCTGTTGCCTCCTGCCTTTTGCATTCTTTCTTGGGGTCCTGTTCATCTGAGCTCTCACCCACTCTAACTAGCTCAGAGCCCTCTCCTGGGTTCTGAATACTCCTTGCATTGAGGCACCGAGCTTTCATGCTTGCCTTTTTATTCCACTTTGCCCCTTTAGAATTTTGCTGTACAGTGGCCCTTTTTGTTTTTTGCCTTGGGTTTCTCTGCCCTCCACTTTTATTCATCTCCTTTCTGTCTTTTGCTTTTGTCTCTATTTTGTTTCCGTCTGTCTCCCTGCATTGGTTCCCATCCCCCTGCCATATTAGTTTAACTCCCCCCCAACAGCACTAGCAAACACTCCCCCTCGGACATTGGTTCCGGTCCTGCCCAGGTGCAGACTGTCCGGTTTGTACTGGTCCCACCTCCCCCAGAACCTGTTCCAATGTCCCAGGAATTTGAATCCCTCCCTGCTGCACCACTGCTCAAGCCACGTATTCATCTGAGCTATCCTGCGATTCCTACTCTGACTAGCTCGTGGCACTGGCGACTCCAGGCCGGAACATGGCTTGGACCCCTGAAGTTTTATCTAAAAAGTTTTACTTTCTCAGCCTTCTTATAAAGGGGATTTTGGGGGAAGACAGGGAACCTTCCCCCATCCCTGCATTCTCTGGCAGCGTCAGTGGCAAAGATTCCCTGGAGTTGCATCCTGGCACTTATCATCAAGGTGTCACCACCGTGGATTTTTGGAAACAAGACTTAATAATATGACTAGATCATATTCCCCTTTCATCATCTTTTATCCAAAACAAGTTCAGTTCTGCAAATTTCACCTATAATTTAAAATCTTAAGTCCTGGAATCATCCACATTGTTCTTTGAAACTTCTCCAGTGCATTAGTGTCTTTTTGAAAGTGCCTAGAACTGCACACAGTACTCCAAACATAGAGGCCGAAATTGCCCCTTCTCTTAAGGCCTGTTACCACTGGAAATCAGTGACCATGCTGCGGAGTGGACTGAAGGCCATTTCTCGTGTAATGGCCGTCATATTTTAAATTCTGCTCCTGTGGCATCCTGGCGGTGACCCACTCCCCACTCTACCGCTCCACTGCCGCCGATCCTTTCTAAGTGCGTCATAAAAGCGCGCACTGCCGATGTTCCTCTCCGATGGCGAAATTCCGCCGAAAACAAAGTTTGCCTCCGCCAAGCAGTGCCAAAAGCTGCTTTTTTCTGCCGGTGCAGTGAGGTTCTAATCCGTCTAAAATGGCGATGTGGCTCCCATTAAAGGGGGAGGGCGCACTGCCGCTGCTGCCATGTTTTTTTTTGACGGTCGACTGCCGTGAAAGGCCGACAATTATGCCCCCGGGTTCGGCCGGGCCACCAATAGGCAGCCTGGCAACCCTTCTGGGCAGCCTGGCGAAACCCTCCCTGGTGGCCCAGTAGCCCGAACTTAAAACATTGCGCGAGCGCTCCCCTTTAAGTGAAAGGGAGAGCTGTGGTGACGCGGCACCGTGAAGACGTCATCAGTGCTACGCTGATGACTGACAGCGGTGGCCACTACACCCGCTCCGAATTTCCGCCCCTCGAAACTCCAAACTTCAGCTTCCCGCCCCACTTCCGCCCCATTATGACCGACTTCCAGCCCACCGGCAAAAAGCCAAAGAGTGGAATTTCGCTCAAGAAGCCACCGCATCAGTAAAATCACCAGAAACAGGGTAGGTGTGCTCAGTTTCCAGCGGTGGGCAATTTTGGCCCCATTGTCTCACCAGAAAGATAACAGGCACCATCAATCCAGAAATGTCAATGTGTGACTTCTTTGTAGGCATGCACTTCTGGATTAATGAGGCACACCAGGTGCAATCAGCTGTAATGTATGCATCTGTGAGTATGCTCACAGGTTTGTTGCTGCATTTTCAGTGGTCTGGAGGAGTTAGTGTTCCATGTTTTTGTAGAGAATGTGAGGTTGCAGCCCCTCTTCCATTTTGCACTTCAGTTCCATGCTCATGTACTTTGGGCACCCGGTGCGGAAGGGAGTGGGCAGGTCGGAGGTCCTCCTCGTGGGACTGTTCCTGGGCATGGGCAAGGTGGCCATTAACAGGTCCAGGCAGGGGGCGGTCAAAGGCGGCCTGCCTCTTTTCACGCCAGGGTGTCCCTGGAGATGAAGCACGTAATGACTACCGCTACGCTCGAGGCCTTCCACGGCAGGGAGGCACCAGAGAGACTGGAATGCGTCATCACCTCCGGAAACCAAATATTGATTTGATTTGTAAGGTTTTCTTAAACCTTTTTTGTTAGTTTGCAGTTTAACAAGGGGGCACTTGGTTTAATTGTATAATTTAAGAGTTGTAGAGCTGTTGCATTGTGAGTGGCTTAGCCAGTCATGTGATGTTCACAAGACCCAGTCAGTTGGGTGTAGGTCGTCCACGATGAAGTATGCAAATTGTGAGTGGATGAACGGGTAATGTGTCGTGTGATTGTTAAATCTTTGTCAATAAACCAACTAGTTCTTAATAGTAATGTGTTGCTATGAATTCTTAAGCAAGGAACCCATGAAGCAAATACATTACACAAGCCATAACAATTTGTTTCCTACTTTTCTTCGAACATCACTCTTGTAGATGCACATCAAAATATACTACAACCAAGAAAAAAAACATGTAGTGTAAATAGTACAGTCTTATAATTTGAACCAATAATAATTAGTAGGGAAGGACAGTAAAATTATATGCCGGGAGTATGTTTTTTTAAATTGCGCTTACCTTGGCAGTAGCTGTCTTAATAGCCATACTCAGTGATTGTTCTTTCTTTTGAAGCCTAAAAAACATTTGTTTTTACAATTACTATTTACAATATTCCAATCATCATCTTTCACCCATGTGAACCTATAATGTGCTCCTTGATCCCAGTATTTCCGAACCACAAAAAGCCAACACTATTTGTCCCTCCGAAAAATCATTTACACCCAAAAATCAAACGTTTTTTGACAGGAGAAGGAAAGAGGGAAGGAAGAGGTTGTCAAACTGATGGTGCGCACAGGTTTTAAGATTTAAAACTTGTTATAAGAAATTTAATAAAGGAAGTGTACAGTCGAAAAATGGGCAGTGTTATGTCCAAAGTAAACTATTATTCATTAATAGTTGATTTAAATTTACAAATCTGCTCTTGGAACATCTGTCAGAAAAATCTTGTTTTATGCATGTATGCAAAATCAGACCAGCAACACATGACACTGTACATACATCTACAAAGGAGAAATATGTTAGCTACGTCCTATCACAAAACCATACGTCAACTAGCATTGCATCATTTCGACTACGAAGAGCAACAAACTGGACTTTAAAATTAACATGGACTTCATAAGATTGGCTCTGTGAAAATCAAAACACAACATAAATGAATCCTGATGAAGCTGTTTTTCAAAAACAAATTTTATACATCTCCCTTTCGTTTCTGTCTCACCTCTAAGTTTAACAGTTGAAATAAAAATCTGATTGACCTCCATTTCATTTAGCCCAAATACATTAAGCACCTCCTGTTTAAAACTTTAGTTGACGAGCAATACAAAGTCCATCCCAAAGGGGGAAGTGTAGAGAGAACAATTAACAATATGGTT